>NW_026652277.1:79114746-79124735 GCF_009828535.3 Hylobates moloch
CCTGCACCCACTGTTTGGCACTCCCTAGTGAGATGAAACCGGTACCTTAAAGAGAAATGCAGAAATCACCCGTCTTCTGTGTGGCTCAGGCTGGGAGGTGTAGACCGGAGCTGTTCCTATTCGGCCATCTTGGCTCCACCCCCGCCCCAACAATTTTCAAGTATACATCATTATTAACTATAGACACCATGTTGTACATTATATGTCTTGAACTTATTACTTTTCTCTAACTGCAATTATGTGTCCTTTTGACCAACATTTCCCTCATTCCTCCATCCTCAGCTTCTGGTAACCGCCATTCTAATTTTTGCTTCTACGAGTTTAATTATTTTAGATTCCATGTATATAAGTGAGCTCTGGCAGTATTTGTCTTTCTGTGCCTGGCTTATGTCACTTATCATCCTCTAGGTTCATCCATGTTGTCACAAATGACAGAATTTTCTTTTTTAAGGCTGAATAGTATTCCATTGTATATATTCTTTATCCATTCATCCATTGGTGAACACTTAGGTTGATTTCATATTTAGACTATTATAAATAATGCTGCAATGAATATGGGAGTGCAGCTATCTCTTTGACATGCTGACTTTATTTCTTTTGGCTATATATACAGAAATGGGATTGCTGGATCATGTGGTAATTCTATTTTTAATATTTTGAGGAACCACCGTTCTGTTTTCCATAAAGAAGAGAATTTTAAGAACGGTCTAATTTCTATTTCTATTTCTACTTTCTATTTCTGTATTTATATTTCTACTAACAGTGTAGAAGGGTTCTCTTTTCTCTCCTTCCTCACCAACACCTCTTATCTTTCATCATTTTGATAATAGCCATTGTAACACACCATGTAACAGGTGTGAGGTTATAGCTCATTGCTGTTTGATTTGCATTTCCCTGATGCTTAATTATGTTGAACATTTCTTTTTCATATACCTGTTGGCCATTCATATGTCTTCTTTGGAGAAACGTCTATTCAGATCCTTTGCCCATTTTAAAATCAGGTTATTTGCAGCGGGCGCCTGTAGTCCCAGCTACTCAGGAGGCTGAGGCAGGAGAATGGCATGAACCTGGGAGGCAGAGCTTGCAGTGAGCTGAGATCGTGCCATTGCACTCCAGCCTGGGTGACAGAGTGAGACTCCATTTCAAAAAAAAAAAAAAAAATCAGGTTATTTGCTTTCTTGTTATTGAGTTGTTTGCATTCCTTATGTAGTTTGGGATATTAACCTATTATCAGATGTATGATTTGTAAATATTTTCTCCCATTCTGTAGGTTGTCTCTTCACTCTCTTGATTCTTCCCTTTGTTATGAGAAAGATTGTTAGTTTGATGCAGCCCTATTAGTCTATTTTTGCTTTTGTTTTCTGTGCTTTTTGTGTCACATAAAAATATAATAATTGCCCAGGCCAATGTCAGGAAGCTTTTTCGTATGTTTTCTTCTAGCAGTTTTATGTTAATAGTTTCAGGTCATATGTTTAAGTTTTTAATTCGAGTTGGTTTATGTAAAGAATATGAGATAAGGGTCCAATTTCATTCTTCTTCATGTAAATGTCCGGTTTCCCCAATACTATTTACTAAAGAGATTGTCCTTTCCCCATTGTATATTCTTGGTACCTAATTAATAAATTTTCTTTAATGTTTAATTAGGTTGGTAAGTGACAGGGATGTACTTGTAAAATACTGTTAAAACTTCAAAATATGGACAACTTGACCCCACAAAGCTTTTGGAACCAGGCAAAATCTACAGTTATGCAAATTGTTTAACCACAAACCTAAATGTATCTTGGCCTTTCTGATTCAAGTAATACTATGTATTAATCACTTGTATATCAATCCTCCCATTTAAGCTTAACAGCAATCACTAAAACAGGTTTTATTATCTCTTAAAAGGCAAGAATATTGAAACATGAAGATTCACATAAGAATTTATTGCAGAGCTAGGATTTGAACCCAAGTCTGTCTGACTCTAACCCCACATTGTGGGATTACTAAACTCATTTCCTCTTGTTCCTGAACCCACACTTAAGGCTTCATTTCCCAGGCTCCTTTTTATCATGTGCTGAGTTCCATGTGTATTGGAATGTAAACAGAAGTGATGTTCTCCATGCATAATTTTCCTCCAAGTGATTTCCTCTTTCACTGACTTGAGATAAAATGCATGAACACATTGGATATGTTAAATATGACAGAGGCATATAAAGGAAAGAATCTGAGTTCCTGTATTATCACTTGAAAAAAGACATCCTTCAATTAAACACATCTGTTTTAGAATTTACGTAAGCAAGAAATAAACTTCTATTGTATTTGAACCACTATACATTTGGGTGTTGTTTGATATAGAAGCAAGCATTACATTACCCGTATATTACCTATATAATACATGTCTTTTTCCATACTATAAAGAACTAGAGAAATCCATACAAAAGGAACCAAATAAATATATATACTGGCAAAGTGTGTAAATAACTTTTAAATCCTTAAGGATGTGGAGAAGGGGGATTTGAACAAACAAGGAAATACCTCATCAACTCTTTTAAAGAAACTCACATTTGGAAAGGTTATATCTTATTTGTATATTATTAAGAAACAACTCAAGAACCTGGTTTAGAGTCACAAAGATCTAAAATCCACTAATGGATATTTGAAAAATGAATTTTCTGTGTGTAGACCAGTACGGTGTCTACAGAGATGCTCAATAATTATTTTTATTCGATGGTATTCATTGGACAAATTCAGAAGATGGGGGAGGGAAAGAAAACAAAAAGACTGTATTCCTCAATAGATAATTCAATTCAGAGCAAATGAGGGTTAGTTGCAATTATATACAATTTTCAAACTCTTAGGGATATCAAACATCACTTCTGTAAAATCTAGTGATCAACTCAGGAATAAAATTGGACTCCTTTAAAAATTAGCACTAATGTGATAAGGTTTTATGGTAGTTATGTTTGTATAAAAACACAGCCCTATACACCTACATTTTTTTACGTCTGTCCGTTCTCATAACAGAAAACAATATTAAAAAAGCCTTAGGGAAGATGCTAAAGTTTTGTGGGATTGCTGTAAAAACATCGTATTAACTAAAACTTAGTCTAATGTCTTCAAGGAGAGTGTGTTCTGACATTGATATCTAAGGGTTCCGTGTGGTGGATGAGACACCAACTGCGCATCTATGGAAGAGGAGACCCTTGAAGATGGAGGGTGAATAGTGTCAATGTTCCAGAGAGGAGGCAATGAAATATGATGGGAAGGTCATGAGCTCTGGAATCAGAGACACCTTGCTCTTCTACTATTTAGTCACTTAGCTTTGGCTAGGACATCAGATATCTCGGATTGTGTGTTATGGTGTATCTGCAAAAGGGGACCATCCTATATAGCTTAAATTTTTTATTGGAATTGCTAATAATATAAACAAGTTGTTTGCAGAAATAGATTCTAAGTAGAACTTGTTGCTGTCATCACTGGAGCACTGCCTAACCAGAGGACACGGTCCAGTCTCCAGGGGAGGTAAGTGGATAAGCCTGGCTGGAAGGCTACAATCAGTGGTTTAAGAACCAGAGGAGGGATGTTGTTCAAGTGGGGGGAAATTGGTACACAAACACATGGAAAACAAATGCTCAGTCATAAGAATGGAGAAAAAATTTCAGGAAGCATGTGGAACCACTCCAGGATCACTAGGTACTAGGCTTATGCGGCGTATCTGTCACTCAGTCACTGGGAAAGAGAACCCCTAATATACTGACAGACATGGCCAGGATTGATTCAAGAACTGGATAAAGCTTAGCCTTTAGGCTACAGGTTTATGGTACCTATATCTGTGTGCATTTGAGGTTGGCTGGGACTGAAATTCTGGAAAGTAAGCTATGTTCCTCACTTTTTTTGCTCATTTTTATTTAAAAAACGTTTTTCTCTAGCTTTATTGAGATATGATTAATAGCTAAAAATTGTATATATTTAAGGCATACAATATGATAATTTGATAGAGGCATACATTGTGAAATGATTATCATGATCAAGTTAATTAACACATCCATCATCTCACATTGTCTTTTTCATGTGTGTGTGTATGTGTGTGTGTGTCTTGTGTGAACACTTAAGATCTATTCTCTTAGCAAGTTTCAGGTATATAATATAGTATTATTAACTACAGTCACCATGCTATACATTAGATCCTCAGAATTTATTCATCTTATAACTGGAAGTTGGAACCCTTTGACCAACTTCTCTCTCCAACCCTTGGCAACCACCATTCTACTTTCTGCTTCTATGAGTTCAACTTTTTTAGATCCCATATGTGAGATCATACAATATTTTCTGTGTCTTGCTTATTTCACTTAGCATAATATTCTCCAGGTACATCCATGCTGTCCCAAATGGCAGAATTTCCTTCATTTTTTTTGGCTGAATAATATTCCATTGTGTGTGTACATATTACATTTTCTTTATTCATTTAAAAAAACCCCACTAAATTGCACTGCCAATGTTATCTATTAAAGTTCTTCATATAAATACCATATCCCCACTTCTCTGTTTCCTTCCTTTCCTTTTGTTTCTTTCCTCTAGCTAAAATGCTGTCTTGTAGGGGTGAAATATGTAAACTGATATTATTGAACATGATGAAGGCTATAAAAGGAGGCACACAGATGTGTGCATGTGTGCAAAATGCAATAAGAACAGAGAAAAGAGGTCCCCTATCTTCCACAGACAGGGAGGTTGATGTGGGAGTATATTTGCAAGAATATTGCAAGCCTGTCAGGGTGAGAAACAGAAAGACTGCTAAGTGCAGGCCAACTACGAAGAATTCCCTTCTGCTTCCTTAGCCCTAGTGCTCAATCATGGGCTCTGTCAGCAGGATGCAGGAACAGTCTCTAGAGGTAAGCCCTCCTAAGGCCCCCCCCTTGCTCAAATCAGAAGGAGGGAAGACCCAGTGATAAGCATCTCCAACTGGAGGAACCCGTAGTCCAGAAGTCAGCTCCACTGCAGGCCTCCTAAGGTTGGATATGGATATGATTAGGGTCTGCAATAAGTGACATCTGTTTGCTCTGACCTTTGGGTAATGTGGCGTTTCTTTCTCTGGGGCAGATGCTAGAAAGGTGTTTATTGTGAGTTGACAGGGGTCTTGGTGGGTGGTGAGGTGTGAGTCAAAATTCGACTATGCATTTTGGCATTTTGTCTACAGATGTTTCTCAGATGTTTGTGGGCAGGCATGTCTTTAAATGAAAAAATACGAAATGTATGTTTCTTTTGTGGAGAAAAGGAAAAAACTCACACTCAAAAACTTGGCGCCTTTCTGCCTTCAATGGCACTCTTGTTTAACAGCCAGATTGAAATTACTTGCTGCATGTATTTTCTGAAGAGAAAATTTGCTTATATAAGAAAAAAATCTTGTTAGAATGAAATTAACAAGCTGATGAAGAACTTGAATATGGCAGTGGGGGAAGTATGGAAACTTCATGGGGTTCCAGGTATGAGTTTTATGTAGTCTAGCCTTCCTTTATCCTCCCAACGAGCACTTCCCCCTAAGCAAGCCAAGATGCTGGTTTGGATGAGGATCATTCCTAACCCCAAATGTTCACTGCAGTTGGAATTAGGGGGATCTTCATAATTCACCATCTACACTCGTTTCACTAATAATTATATTATAGGACCATGGAAATTATATTCTGTTCAAAATGCTGATGTTATATATGAGAGAGAGAAAGCCCTTGAAGGATATTCAACTTGCAATCCCATCAGAATTAAGTTACAATGTGAAAAATTGATTTGCAAAGGAAAGAAGAAAATCAAACTACACTTTTAAACGATCTTCTTTTTTTCATACTACAAGAAAAATAAACTTTAAAAGTCCATTTTACTTTTGATTTCCAGAAATTTGAAGTTTCTAAAGAAATCCTCTATCTAATTTAGTTTGAGAAAAATCTCCTTGAAAAACTTCACAAATAGATGAAAGAAACTTCTTTAGAGTTGATTCATCTGATTAGTCAATAAATAGAAAATACAGTGATGATGAAATAAGCCTGGAAACCAAGAGCTTAAACATTATGTAGTATTTCCCTGCTTTGTATCAAAACTTCTTGAAATAATATTTTTGACAGATGCTCACTTTGACCTCTACTTGTTAGCAGCTTTATGGAATTTACCTCCCAAAAAAGTTTGTTTTCAAAATATGCTTATTTATGGCTAAGGAGACCAACTTATTCAATTTGGCTCACTTAAAATTCTCAAACCTTAATGGCTCTTTTAATAGGAAGCATTTTATCTAATATTGCTGCTTAGAAAGAAGATAGTTAATGAAGGATTATAAGAATAGTTGCAAAGAAAATAAAAATTTGTGTTACATCTGTTAGTTACTATGTTCTGGTATATAAATAAAAACTGCTTCTTTAACTTAGCTACCATATATGCCTATTTTCTAAGTTTTCTACAGAAATGAAACAGAAATATGACATGTAAAAGCAAGCCCACATAATAGTTTGTTTACAGCCTTCGTTTCATTTTCTCAAATTAGGAAAATGTGTTCTAGCAAATCTAGAGAATGGAAACATCTTAACATATTTAAAGTTCACGATTTCCTCATTTCAACTCCTTACTATACTAATGACTGATGTTGGGTGTCAACATCTCATGGGAAGTGTGGCTATAGTTACTGATATTTGGGGACCCCACAGAGTCTAGCTAGTGGCAGTCAATAATTAATTGTAGCTCAGCCAGAGAACTATCTGTTATTTCTTGTTTTTCTCACCTCCTCAGTCTTACCCACTTTCATTCCTTTTCTCACCTCTAACCTAGTTGGAGAAAAAAAATGGTGGTAAGTTAAGCTCTATTTTTTTCTTATCCAAAAAGTATGTAGCAAAAGGTCCTAGGAACAGAAGATGTGGCTTTCATTGCTGATGTGCAGTGGGGTGGCATTCAGTGTTTATGAATCTCAGTATTACATGTGGCCACAGTGCCTACAAGACAAGTGTGTTAGTCAGGGTAGGTATGCTCAAAGCAGATTGGCAGGAGGTTCTGCTCCCCAGACCCAGGCTGACAGGGCACCCCACCATGTGACTGTCTTCTCTTCCAGAGTTTTAGAGTGGCAATAACAGGGCAAGAGAATGTGGAGAATGTAAGCCATTATCCCGGAATAGACATGTCTCAGCTCTCCTCTTTTTCCTGGTCAGAATAAGGGACACATTCATGCTTACCTTCAGGGGATCCGGGATGGTAATTCTCTAAATTCCACAAGGAAAGGGAAATATTTGTTAATTTACTCTAGCAAGCTTGGGTTGCTTTTATTTTATTTTTTAACTAATCCTCCTGGACATTGGCACAAAATAAACTGATCAAAAATAAAAATTCATGTCTTACATGTAATAATCATTCAATAAAAATGAACAGCAGTTTATTAATTTTACATTGCTGCATAACAAATTGTCACCAATTTAACGGCTTAAAACAACACCGATTTATTATGCCACAATTCTGTAGGTCCAACGTTTGGCATGGTGTGACTGGGTTTCCTTGGTATCACAAGCCTAAAATCATGCTGTTGGCCACCCTGAGTTCTCATCTGGAGGCCCAGGAGAAGAATCAGCTTCCAAACTGATTCAGGCTATTGGTCGAATTTAGTTCCTTGTAGTTGTAAGACTGAGAGTCCCCTGGCCCCTCGCCCGGCTGGATGTCAGCCAGGTCAGCTCTCAACACCTAGAGACTGCCCACATTCCTTGCCATGGAGACCTGTCCACCTTCAAAGCCAGCAACAGAGAATCCCCCTAGCATCAAATCCCTCTTATGCTTTCAATCTCTCTGGTCTCCTCTGTCTCTCTGACCTCTTGACCCATATTTTAAGGGCTCATATGATTAGGTCAGGCCCACGCAGGCAATCTCCCTTGAAGGTTAACCGATTTGGGGCCTTAATTACATCTGCAACATCCCTTTTGCCATGTAAAATAACATAATCACAGGCATGGTATTTCATTTTATTCAGAGGTTCCACAGATACTCCAGCAGAGGAGATTATATAAAGGTGAGGGGCATCAGGGGTCATTTTAGAGTTCTGTCTACCATAAGCAGCCTGGGTTCAAGACTTGGGTTCAAGACCTGGCTCTACTAGTTATTAATTCCGTAATTTGAGGCAAGCCATGAAGCCTTTCTTCTCTCAGTCTTAATTTCCAAAACTATAAAATAGGAATATTATTCCCAACACGGCTAACTCCATAGAGTTAGCAGGAGTTGTGAGAATCAAATGAAATTATGTGAAAACACTTTGTAAACTTTAAAGATCAATACAATGTATTATTATTGAGTTTAAATTCAATTTAACTTCTGAAAGCCTGTGAGACCAGATTTTTTTTTTTTTTTTTTTTTTGAGAGGGAGTCTGGCACTTTCGCCCAGGCTGAAGTGCAGTGGTGCGATCTCAGCTCACTGCAAGCTCTGCCTCCCGGGTTCATGCCATTCTCCTTCCTCAGCCTCCGGAGTACTAAGGCGCCCACCACCATGCCTGACTAACTTTTTGTATTTTTAGTAGAGACGGGGTTTCACCATGTTGGCCAGGATGGTCTCGATCTCCTGACCTCGTGATCCACCCGCCTCAGCCTCCCAAAGTGCTGGGATTACAGGCATGAGCCACCGCGTCCCGCCAAGACCAGATCTTTAAAAAGCAATGCCAGGAGAAGAATAAGGTATTAGGGGCTGAGGAAGGGTCTTGAGATACACAAGGCTTTTTGGCTTTCTGTATACACAGAACACAAATTTGATGAGCTAATCATAAAATAAGTGAAAGCATATGATACATATTTCTTTTCTAATGCATGAAATAGGTGTAAAATTTTAGAAGATCACTTTGGCAAGAGGTTTTCGGCTTCTGCTCTATATAATAAAAAATATGCTTTACCATATATTTATGTGATATTTTCTGAAGGAACTGAAACACTTTATAGACAGTGCAATTCCACTACCAAAAATGCCAGTGAGATAGTGGCAGACGTGAAGCATTTGTCTACAGACAAGGTTAGCATATAGACAAGGCCATCTCAGAACACAGAACTCAATATGACACATAAATGTTTTCCTTTTTTCCTTGATTTAGGCTATCTCCCACAGTTAAAGAACAGTTCAAGACTTTTATGAACCCTCAAGCCCACCCTATTAGCCATGTCTACTCTGTAATCCTTTTATATTAGAGATTGAGCATGAGAGCAATTGCATGCTTCCAGTTGGACATTCTTACTTTCTTATTGGTATTAAATATATACACATTCCCACTGATTGAATGGATTCTGTGACGGTATCACTTAATGCACAGTCTTTGAGGTTGCTGGCTTATAAACAAGCACACGAAGTGATTGTCAGACACTCAGCTATGTTCTGAGATATATCCTTTGGTTTAAATTCCTTATCAAAGACACTAGCAAAGACATTTAAGTAAGTTCATTACTTAAAAAAACGTACTCTCCTCTCAACATCACTTAAACTGTTTTCTCTTTAATACTTTCTCCCTACCCCATGGAGGTTGGAATGTAGCTGATTTTATTTCTAAAAAACACTAACGAAGAGGAAATAATTTTCAATATGCACCATGAGAAATGAGGTTAGACATAAAGAAGAACTTTCTAACAGTAATAATTGTTCAGTCTTGCAGGGAGCAACTGACAGAGCTTTTATGACTTGCTCCCTGGAGGAGGAATTAAACGGGGAAGATATCTACAGCATTGATCCTGGTGTGATCCTAGAGATGAATTTGGAGAAACTAGAGATCAATTTATAGTGGCTTCTTTCTATAATTCTATTATTTTTATTTATTTAATTATGAATTTTAAGGCTGAAGTTAAAATGGCTTCACATTTACACTAAATTTTTATTTCTAAGTCGGTGGAGCCAAGATGGCCGAATAGAAACAGCTCCAGGCTACAGCTCCCAGCCTGAGCCACACAGAAGACGGGTGATTTCTGCATTTCTGTTTGAGGTACCGGTTTCATCTCACTAGGGAGTGCCAAACAGTGGGTGCAGG
>NW_026652277.1:79127735-79307379 GCF_009828535.3 Hylobates moloch
TGCTGGAAGTTCTGGCCAGAGCAATCAGGCAGGAGAAGGAAATAAAGGGTATTCAATTAGGAAAAGAGGAAGTCAAATTGTCCCTGTTTGCAGATGACATGATTGTATATCTAGAAAACCCCATTGTCTCAGCCCAAAATCTCCTTAAGCTGATTAGCAACTTCAGCAAAGTCTCAGGATACAAAATCAATGTACAAAAATCACAAGCATTCTTGTACACCCATCACAGACAAACAGAGAGCCAAATCATGAGTGAACTCCCATTCACAATTGCTTCAAAGAGAATAAAATACCTAGGAATCCAACTTACAAGGGATGTGAAGGACCTCTTCAAGGAGAACTACAAACCACTGCTCAATGAAATAAAAGAGGATACAAACAAATGGAAGAACATTCCATGCTCATGGGTTGGAAGAATCAATATCGTGAAAATGGCCATACTGCCCAAGGTAATTTATAGATTCATTTATTTATTTATTTTTTTGAGACAGAGTCTTCTCTGTCACCCTGGCTGGAGTGCAGTGGCGCGATCTCGGCTCACTGCTAGCTCCGCCTCCCAGGTTCACGCCATTTTCCTGCCTCAGAGTCACCGAGTAGCTAGGACTACAGGCACCCCCCACCACGCCCGGCTAATTTTTTGTATTTTTAGTAGAGATGGGGTTTCACCGTGGTCTTGATCTCCTGACCTCGTGATACGCCCACCTCCGCCTCCCAAAGTGCTGGGATTACAAGCATGAGCCACCGCGCCCAGCCGGTAATTTATAGATTCAATGCCATCTCCATCAAGCTACCAATGACTTTCTTCACAGAATTGGAAAAAACTACTTTAAAGTTCATATGGAACCAAAAAAGAGCCCGCATCGCCAAGTCAATCCTAAGCCAAAAGAACAAAGCTGGAGGCATCACGCTACCTGACTTCAAACTATACTACAAGGCTACAGTAACCAAAACAGCATGGTACTGGTACCACAACAGAGACATAGATCAATGGAACAGAACAGAGCCCTCAGAAATGATGCCGCATATCTACAACTATCAGATCTTTGACAAACCTGACAAAAACAAGAAATGGGGAAAGGATTCCCTATTTAATAAATGGTGCTGGGAAAACTGGCTAGCCATATGTAGAAAGCTGAAACTGGATCCCTTCCTTACGCCTTATATAAAAATTAATTCAAGATGGATTAAAGACTTAAATGTTAGACCTAAAACCGTTAAAATCCTACAAGAAAACCTAGGCAATACCATTCAGGACATAGGCGTGGGCAAGGACTTCATGTCTAAAACACCAAAAGCAATGGCAACAAAAGCCAAAATTGACAAATGGGATCCAATTAAACTAAAGAGCTTCTGCACAGCAAAAGAAACTATCATCAGAGTGAACAGGCAACCTACAGAATGGGAGAAAATTTTTGCAACCTACTCATCTGACAAAGGGCTAATATCCAGAATCTACAATGAACTCAAACAAATTTACAAGAAAAAAACAACCCCATCAAAAAGTGGGCAAAGGGTATGAACAGACACTTCTCAAAAGAAGACATTTATGCAGCCAAAAAACACATGAAAAAATGCTCATTATCACTGGCCATCAGAGAAATGCAAATCAAAACCACAGTGAGATACCATCTCACACCAGTTAGAATGGCCATCATTAAAAAGTCAGGAAACAACAGGTGCTGGAGAGGATGTGGAGAAATAGGATCACTTTTACACTGTTGGTGGGACTGTAAACTAGTTCAACCATTGTGGAAGTCAGTGTGGCGATTCCTCAGGAATCCAGAACTAGAAATACCATTTGACCCAGCCATCCCATTACTGGGTATATACCCAAAGGACTATAAATCATGCTGCTATAAAGACACATGCACATGTATGTTTATTGCGGCACTATTCACAATAGCAAAGACTTGGAACCAACCCAAATGTCCAACAACGATAGACTGGATTAAGAAAATGTGGCACATATACACCATGGAATACTATGCAGCCATAAAAAATGATGAGTTCATGTCCTTTGTAGGGACATGGATGAAACTGGAAAACATCATTCTATCACAAGGACAAAAAAACCAAACACCGCATGTTCTCACTCATAGGTGGGAACTGAACAATGAGAACTCATGGACACAGGAAGGGGAACATCACAGTCCAGGGACTGTTGTGGTGTTGGGGGAGGGGGGAGGGACAGCATTAGGAGATATACCTAATGCTAAATGACGAGTTAATGGGTGCAGGAAATCAACATGGCACATGGATACATATGTAACAAACCTGCACATTGTGCACATGTACTCTAAAACCTAAAGTATAATAATAATAAAAAAAAATTTATTTCTAAAATCCTTTAAAAAACACTTAATTAGTTATTTTAAAATCACTTTCCTTCCCTCTCCAAGCTGAGGGTTCTAGATTTGAGATTCCTCAAGGTTCCTTCACCCAGTGGATTTGCTTTTCCCTCAGTTCTACAATTTCCAACATTCTAACACCAAGAAACCAAGCTTGTACTAGATTCTGCAGGATTGTCATAGGCAGAAATACTACCATGGGAGCATGTACTGATAATGGGCCTATTCTTGGTGATTATTTGGATCCACAAGTGCTATCAGAAATAGGTATCACCTGTAATCTCAATAAGTAAATAAAACTATCAATTCTAATGGCATACATTCTTCCAAATATAAATAGTAATACTTTATTATTATTTTTACCTTTGACTTTTTAATTTTATTATTGACTAAAAATATAATTATATATAAGCAGTTAGAACCTCCCAAAATGTTAGATCATTTAATTTCTGAAGCTGTGACAGACTTCATGGAATTTGTCTTATATGCTCAGAGTCATCTTAAATTTCACAGATCATTTACATGCTTAACAGTAAGACGGGGACCAATTAAAACTCTCTCTTTTTAATAGTAAAGTTCTAATCTTATACATTCTTATGATTGTAAATGACAGAATAACTTTCAAGTTTGGGATATGCATAGTTTGTCTATTGATGAATCTTAATAATGGTGACATAGCATCTTATAGAAGGTTTTTTTTTTTTTTGCCCTATGCTAAGGCTATATATACAACAAGATTTTTAAAAGTGAATTTATAGCCAATTAACTTTGGAAAAGAAAATATAATAAAAAGACCACCCAGCTGATACTAGCCCTTAAATAACCTGCTAAAAAATACTTGTATACCAAAGTGAGATCCAGATACAGTTCTAATGCTTTTTGTTTGTTGTTTTTAAGATTATTTGCTTACTTCTTGGTAAAACAACAACGACAACAAGTTGCTCATGTAGCTGTACAATATTTGGTGAACCAAAGATATTGTGTATAGGCCACAGATCAAGTTGTCTAGCCATGTAATTATAAGATAACGACAACGCACAATAGTGTAGAAAATACAAAGTGCTAAAGTGTTGAATAGGTTCCAAAGCAGTAAATAATTAATCCACTCTCAATCTTACTTTTTTAAAAAAGAAATACACTATCAGCCCTAGCCTCATACACACATACAAACACACATATATTCCTTTCTGACATTCACAGACTCTCATCCTCCCAACACATGAAGGTGTACAGGGAAAAACTAAAGAGGCTAGTGTGGCCCAGAAAGCCTGAAGTGTTTTTCTCTGAAATTGTCTCCTGCCCTCCTGAACATCACCTGTAAGATTCTTCTCACATAAAGAAGATGAACAATAATAAGTCAGAGTTGACTTTATTGGTGGATCTTAAGCTTTGTTGTACATTTTATTTTTAAAAAATCTCTTCGGTGCCTCTGTATTAGTTCTCAGAAGATTTAAGAATCTTCTGGTTCCTGAAGTTTTCCATATTTTATGAGTATGCCTGAAACTGATCTAAAGAGTTACTGCTTTATTGCACTTCCTTTAGCCAAGACTGAGTGAAACATGAAAACAATAGGACAAATTCTGAATCTGTATCATTCCTGAGGCAAGGCCACTGAGGCAAGCACTTTGGCTGTCCTCATCTGTAAAGAGCTAGCATAAGCATCCTGGTGGATGGGCTTTGATTGACAAAATGCCATCAACCATTTCAACAGGGGGAAATGCTCACTGGGGGCCTGGCACTCTATAAGGCGTGTTTGTGTATTTAATTCTATCAAGAGCCATGTGAGATGTATTATTATCCCCATTTACAGAAATGAAAACTGAGATTCAGAGAAAATATGATTCATAGTAAGCTTGATTCAAATGTTAGTCTGACTGACTACAAAGCCCATATCCTTTCCCTTACACCTTCCTTCAAGCTACTTGAAGAACCAACTATATACATATTTTTTGTCATTCGGTACTATTTGAATGCCTACTTATCTATCCAGCAGGGCTTCCATATGCTTAGCTAGGAAGTCTTTATGGCAGAATTAGGAAATTCTGGGCTGACAGACTCCCAAAATAAGGGTTAAGTGAACTAGCTGTAACAACTTCAACTTTCTTTTATCAAAACTATATCTAAGCCTTAATGCCCTGGGAAAGGATGACTCACAAAACCAGAGGCTCTTGTTGACTTAAAGGAGAGCTGCACTGTGTGTCAGGGGCAGATCTGCTTAGTGCAGACTTTGATGAAGGACCTGAATTGTGACTCGCACAAGCTAAATGCCTGATATGGGCCCTCTCAAAAAAAGTCTGGAAGCAGTGCCGCTCTCTTGGATGGTGCTCTTCCATGGAGCCAACATACAGTTATTGTCCTAATGTGTTGATAACAACCAGAGTGACATCAGAATGTGAGGTCTTCAGGACAAAGACCTCATCGTGGTTTTGGCACAGTGTATCCTACTGAGCCTTGTATGTTTATGGAGAATATTAAATAACCATTTAATTGGTGATTGGGGAATAACAGACTGGGGGCCAGAGAATATAAAGGGGTGGGGTCAGAGGAATTTTTTGACCAGGGAAGATAAGAAGCTACAGGCTGCAGGAAGCTTTTATGAGATAGAACAGTCTCTGTGCTGAGACCCTAGGCTGGGTGTGGAGGTATGAGGCAATTAGGTCTGCAGACTAAGTGAATAAAAAAACATTTCCAAGAAATTTTAAAGGTGTGAAGAATTTGAGAAGACAGATGGAAGAGGAGAAGGGCAAGCTGACTTGACAGGCTTGTTGGCAGACTAACTGAGATTTCCTGACCAGGAGAAGTGCTAAATGAGGAGAGTCATGTATTTTTCCTCAACAAAGAGAACCCTTAAGAAATGCTGCAAAAATTCCAGAGACACTAAAATCACCACTTATTTTGTGTGGAAAGGCAAGAGGCTACCAAAAATATATTTTTTAAGCCAGATGGCTTCACAAAAACTCTAGCCCTGATTGAGACAGGAACAGATATATTCTGGTTACTTTACACCCCTACCAACAGTATTGAGCCCAGTGCTTTTGTGTGGTGCTAATGAGTGACTGATTAAATCTGCAGTCCCAGATTTACAGTGGAACTTCAGGCCAAAATGTGGAAGAGCGATGTGATTTTACATAAAGGTAGATTCAGAGGGCACACAAGGGGGAAATAAGAAAGGACTCTTTTTTTTTTTTTTTTTTTTTTTTGAGACAGAGTGTCTCTCGGTCACCCAGGCTGGAGTGCAATGGTGCGATCTCAGCCTCAGCTCACTGCAACCTCCACTTCCCGAGTTCAAGCAATTCTCCTGCTTCAGCCTCCCAGGTAGGTGGGATTATAGGTGCATGCCACCACACCCAGCTAATTTTCTTTGGATTTTTAGTAGAGAGAGGGTTTCACCATGTTGGCCAGCCTGGTCTCAAACTCCTGACTTCAGGTGATCCACCCGCCTCGGCCTCCCAAAGTGCTGAGCTTACAGGCATGAGCCACCGTGCCTGGCCAAGAAAGGACTCTTTATTTCATTTATAGATTGTGAAAGTATATCATTAAACTTCGAGTCTGGACCCTGGGCATTATGGGGCAACCTTGGCTGTGTGGTATCATACTGTTTATCAACAATGAAAACAATTTTACTCTTAATGTAAAAACACTTGAGAAGAATCCTGGGCTGGCTGGAGGAGCTAGTCTGAGAGGTGATGTAAGGCCACAGTGGCAAGCATTGAGAAAAACATGACATTGTCAATCCTCAGTGGTTCAGGCAGGAATAACCAAATGGGATTTAGGGAAGGACACCGGATTGCAAAGAGAGGTGGGGGCATGACTTTAGTCTTGAAAAGGCCAAGAATACAGTATAGGCAACCAGAACAGGAATTTGCCAGAAGAGATCAAGGAAGATGCCAGCAACAAGAGGAAAGCACTGAGATCACAACTCTGACCAGGCATTCAGGAGCTATCAGGAGAAGGGGGCTCTGAAGATGGGTGAACTCTAATTTAAGGCCAAACAGAAAGAGTCATCATGAGGAGCGCAGACCCACTGTTAGACTTAGCAAACAGTCCTGGAGCCCAGCCTTGGGCTCTGCCCTCTACTTCATAGGAACACACAACAGTAGCCCCATGTGGCTGCTGGGAGCAGTCCTGGCCACGGAATGGGGATTGGAGCAATGCAGGTTTTGTCTCAGAGAAGATGGACTGGAGAACTTTGATGGGCACTAGCACTCAGGGAAGGACATTACGGACCTGATGTTGAGGAACTAGGGAAGGCAAGGACAACTGAGAGAGGCCAAAAGATACTCAGAGAAGTTGGTGAAAGTCTCTGGCTTATGACATCTAAATTAGTCATATCCAGTTCAATCCATTACCAGCACCAAGGACATAAAGATCATATCATGGATTCTATTTTATTCCTTCAGTCTAATTTTTATATTAGAGCCTCCTCATTTGTTTTTCTTAATTGTGGCCAATAGACTTCAAGATGAACTCTGTGACCCCTCACCTCCTGGTATTCACACTTCTGTGGAATCTCCTCCCCTTGAGTGCAGATAGGGTCTGTGGCTTGCTTCTAACCAATGCATTATGGCCAAGGTGATGGGATATTACCGCCATGATTTCATTATATAAGACTGTGTTGCTAGCAGACCTGCTCTGAAATCTGTGTGTGTGTGTGTGTGTGTGTGTGTGTGCACCCACGCATGTGTGTGTGTGTGTTTCTCTCTCTTTCTCTTTCCATTGCTGGCTTTCAAGAAGACAGCCACCTCGAATCGCACAGCTGCAAGAATATGAACTTTGCCAACAACCTGAGAGAGCCTGAAAGCAGCTCCTTCCCTAACCGAGCCTCCAGATGAGACCCAGTCCTGGCTGATATCTTGACTGCAGCCTTGAGAGGACCCAGTTAAGCTGTGCCTCAACTCCTGAGCCACAGAAGCTGTGAGATAATAGATGGATGTTACTTTAAGCTGCTAAGTTTCTGATAATTTGTTACAAATTGTAGAGAACTAATATACTGGTACTACTCTCTATTTTCAACAATATCTATTTTCAACACAGCAGCCAGAGGATCGTGTTAATATCTAAGTCTTTTTCTATTTAAAACCCTCTGGGGCCTTCCCCAACACAGAGCAATAGCCACAGTTACACCATAGCTCACATGGCCACACACACACACTGTCTCGCTGGCCTGGCCTCCTACTGCTTTCTCATGGCTCACTTTATTGATACTGGCCACCTTTTCAACTCTCCAACATGCCAGGCATGCTCTCTGGGTCTTGGTTTCCTCTGTGTGGAATACTCTTCCTTCCAGTATCCATGCAGCTCACTCCCTCAGCTCTTGCACATCTTTGCTCAAATGTCATTCTCTTGATGAAGCCTTCCCTTTTTATTCCCAATAAGAAAACTGCAATACTCCTCCTACTCCACCACTCTTCACTGTCATGTCCTGCTTTTCTTTTCTCCATAGTACTGAAACCATCTGACATAATATATGTTTTACCTATTTGTTTATTGGCTATCTCCCCACAGCAGGACATAAGCTCCCTAAATGCAGGAACTTTTTAATCAGCTTTTTCCATTGTTTTATCTCCAGTGCTTAGAGCAGGTCTGACACATAATACATGTTCAGTAAATATTTTTTGAAATCAATTTCAAATATTTATATGAAATCTGCTCTTAGGTTATATTTCCAGCCATATTATAAAATCTTCCATTTAAGCATAATATAGGTATCATCAAAAAAATTTCAAGACTTTTATTTACATTATCTGCTCTAACAACAAAAACATGGACCATTTCAGGAAAATCACTTTCTACTGTAGAAGAAAGCCGCATCAATCCAATTCAGTGAAATCTACCACATATCCAAATTTCCCTTTCATTATGTGGATCTGAAAGCCGAACTCTGCTACCCTAGGAGTAGGCTGCCCAGTAATGAGCTGGCAGGAAACTGAAGCACCAAAATCAAGACACTTTCTATACAACAATGGTGTTCTTAAAGTAAAGTTCTATCAACTTTCTCTATGACTGTAAAATGAGAAAGCTGTTTCTTTAAGCAATTTTAAGAGTAAGCTTTGGCAGCACCCACCTATCACTAAGTGGCAGAACTAAATATCTAAGATCTTGAATCTAGAATTTTTACCAATATCTGTTGGGCAGCAGGAGTTGAGGCATGATCCCATGGCCCAGCCCCATACTGAACAGGACTTGTGGGGCAGGGAGGTAGCAAGAGCCAGGAGATGCTGTGTGGCAAGCAGAAGTCCAATAATTGCACATACCTAGAGAATAATCACCGGAAAAGACAGAGGACAGAGTCTTGGTGTAGTGGAAAGAGAGTGGACCTTGGAGTCAGAAAGATCTGCTTTGTTTGAATCCAAAATCTGCTCCTGACCTCTCACCTTAGGAAAATTACACCATCTCAATTTCATTTCTTCATCTATAAAATGGGAATCCTGTACCTGCCTCGAGGAGTTGTTATAATAAGTGTGATAATATGTATAAATTCCTTGGACTGGTGGCTGTCACATAGATAGGAGCTTAGTCAATGGTAGCTGTTATTCAAAATAAAGACATTAAAAGAATAACTTAAAGCAATGCATCATCAATGTGGAATAAAAGCATACAATAAAGACAACTTTAAGCAATGCATTATTGGTATAATAATAAATACAGCATGGCTAGATTTGAATAAAATGACACAGATCCCCAGTGAGAGCACAGAGCTAGAAACCAAAGAACTGTCTTCACAAATATGCAATGTGATGTAGGCATTTGCCCTTTTCTTGACACATACGAATGATGACTGAATAGCAGGATTTTCTAATACTATAAACACTGTTATGTTTTTATGTTCCTGGAAAACTAATACTGTGCTTGGATTTTAGTTTACTTGGCGTTTAGTGTAGATGTACTTCACCGTATTTGTAGGATACAGCTTCCAAATTTCTTTCAAGCCTTAACACTAGTAACAGCTGGACCTAGAATACCTTTACTTTATTAAGGTAAACTTCTGGAGCATATACAGATTAATTCAGTGAACTTAACCTTTCATATTCACACCATCATGCCTGACAAGGATACATTGCCATGATATTAAGCAAGGGATGTAACAGCACAAGAGATCCAACTTCCCAAAGCTGTGTTCTATTGTTACCATCAGACAGAGCAAAGGAGTCCCATAGGGACTTTATGAACTGATCCAAACAATAACCAGACTTCCCAGCTGGGGTGAGGGCTCTCAGCTGGGTGTGGTTTCTGGAAACAGCCTCCTGGACTGCAGCCATATTTTCTCAGCATGTGCTGCCTCTGGGAGGTTTGCTTTCTCATGTTGAAGGTAGTGTTCTTTGTGATGGGGCTGGCAATATTATTGAGGTGATAACACCCCACCATGGTGTCATGAGAGCCAAAACACCTCTCTCTGACCTTTTTGCTTCTGTAGCCAGTGACTTTGCAGAAATGTCTGTGGCAATATCAGAATCTCACTTGCCTTTGCAGTCTCTCTCCATGCTGACCACACAGGAGATGTAATGGTCTGGATAATGCTTTCCAAGCCTGCCCACTCTGTCCACTGCTCTCAGGCCTACTTGCAACATATTAGCTGATACAGCAGAGAGGAGAGTCTAGTGGTTCCCAGAATTTGGGATTTAAAATATAATTTTTCCAACAAAGAACATTAACAAGAAGCAAGTGCAATCTATTTGGTTGGTCCAAAAGTAATTGCAGTTTTTCACGGCACGAGAAATTCATGAAGCATACACAAGTATCAATAGCTGAATCGATGAATCAGAAAAAAGGATATCAGAGATTGAAGGTCAATTTAATGAAATGAAGTATGAAGACAAGATTAGAGAAAAAAGAATGAAGAGGAATAAACAAAGCCTCCAAAAAATATGGGACTATGTGAAAATACCAAACCTACGATGATTGGTGTGCCAGAAAGTGAAAGGAAGAATGGAACCAAGTTGGAAAACACCTTCAGGATATGATCCAGGAGAACTGCCCCAACCTAGCAAGAAAGGCGAACATTCAAATTCAGGAAATACAGAGAACACCACAAAGATACTCCTCGAGAAGTGCAACCCCAAAACACATAATCATCAGATTCACCAAGGTTGAAATGAAGGAAAAAATGTAAAGGGCAGCCAGAGAGAAAGGTTGGGTTGCCCACAAAGAGAAGCCATCAAACTAACAGTGGATCTCTCTGCAGAAACCCTACAAGCAAGAAGAGAGTGGGGGCCAATATTCAGCATTCTTAAAGAAAAGAATTTTCAACCCAGAATCTCATATTCAGCTAAACTAAGCTTCATAAGTGAAGGAGAAATAAATTCCTTCAGAGACAAGCAAATGCTGAGGAATATTGTCACCACCAGGCCGGAATTACAAGAGCTCCTGAAGGAAGCACTAAATATGAAAAGGAAAAACCAGCAACAGCCAGGGTAAAAACATACCAAAATGTAAAGAACATCAACACTATGAAGAAACTGCAGCAACTACTGGGCAAAATAACCAGCTAGCATCATAATAACAGGATCAAATTCACACATAACAATATTAACCTTAAATGTAAATGGGCTAAATGCCCCAATTGAAAGACACAGACTTGCAAGTTGGATAAAGAGTCAAGACCCATCAGTATGCTGTATTCAGGAGACCCATCTCACATGCAAAGACACACATAGGCTCAAAATAAAAGAATGGAGGAAGATTTACCAAGCAAATGGAAAGCAAAACAAAAAAAAAGCAGGAGTCGCAATCCTAGTCTCTGATAAAACAGACTTTAAACCAACAAAGATCAAAAGAGACAAAGAAGGGCATCACATAATGGTAAAGGGATCAATGCAACAAGAAGAGCTAACTATCCTAAATACATATGCACCCAATACAGTGGCACCCAGATTCATAAAGCAAGTCCTTAGAGACCTACAAAGAGACTTTGACTCCCACACAATAATAGTGGGAGACTTTACCATCCCATTGTCAATATTAGACAGATCAACGAGACAGAAAATTAACAAAGATATTCAGGACTTGAACTCAGCTCTGGACCAAGTGGACCTAGTAGACATCTATAGAACTCTCCACTCCAAATCAACAGAATATACATGCTTCTCAGCACCACGTAGCACTTATTCTAAAATTGACCACATAATTGGAAGTAAAACACTCCTCAGCAAATATAAAGAAGTGGAAATCATAACAGTCTCTCTGACCACAGTGCAATCAAATTAGAACTCAGGATTAAGAAACTCACAAAAAACCACACAACTACACGGGAATTGAACAGTCTGCTCCTGAATGACTACTGGGTAAATAATGAAATCAAGGCAGAAATAAATAAGTTCTTTGAAACCAGTGAGAACAAAGACACAATGTACCAGAATCTCTTGGACACAGCTAAAGCAGTGTTTAAATGGAAATTTACAGCTCTAAATGCCCACAGGAGAAAGTGGGAAAGATCTCAAATTGACACCCTAACACCACAATTTAAAAAGCTAGCAAGAAAAGAAGAAAGAGCAAGCAAATTCAAAAGCTAGCAGAAGACTAGAAATAACTAAGATCAAAGCTGAACTAAAGGAGATAGAGATAAGAAAAATACTTTTAAAACATCAATGAATCCAGGAGCTGGTTTTTGAAAAGACTAACAAAATAGACAGACTGCTAGGCAGGCTAATAAAGACGAAAAGAGAGAAGAATCAAATAGACACTATAAAAAATGATAAAGGGGATATCACCACTGATCCCACAGAAATACAAACTACCATCAGCGAATACTATAAACACCGCTATGCAAATAAAGTATAAAATGTAGAAGAAATTGATAAATTCCTGGACACATACACCCTCCCAAGACTAAACAAGGAAGAAGTCGAATCCCTGAATAGACCAACAACAGGTCTGAAATTGAGGCTACTGACCAAAAAAAGCCCAGGACCAGACAGATTCACAGCCGAAGTCCACCAGAGGTACAAAGAGGAGCTGGTACCATTCCTTCTAAAACTACTCCAAACAATGGAAAAAGAGGGACTCCTCCCTAACTCATTTTATGAGGCCAGTATCATCCTGATACCAAAATCTGGCAGAATTACAACAAAAAGAGAAAATTTCAGGCCAATATCCCTGATGAACATTGATGCGAAAATCCTCAATAAAATACTGGCAAACCGAATCGAGCAGCACATTAAAAAGCTAATCTGGGCCGGGCGCGGTGGCTCATGCTTGTAATCCCAGCACTTTGGGAGGCCAAAGCAGGTGGATCACGAGGTCAGGAGGTCGAGACCACAGTGAAACCCCGTCTCTACTAAAAACACAAAAAATTAGCCAGGCGTGGTGGCGGGCACCTGTGGTCCCAGCTATTTGGAGAGGCTGAGGCAGGAGAATGGCGGGAACCCGGGAGGCGGAGCTTGCAGTAAGCCAAGATCGTGCCACTGCACTCCAGCCTGGGTGACAGAGCGAGACTCTGTCTCAAAAAAAAAAAAAAAAAGCTAATCTGGCCAGGGGCAGTGGCTCACGTCTGTAATCCCAGCACTTTGGGAGGTGGAGGCAAGCGGATCATGAGGTCAGGAGATCGAGACCATCCTGGCTAACAGGGTGAAACCCCGTCTCTACTAAAAATAAAATAGAAACAATTAGGCGGGCTTGGTGGCAGGCAACTGTAGTCCCAGCTACTCGGGAGGCTGGGGCAGGAGAATGACGTGAACCCAGGAGGTGGAGCTTGCAGTGAGCAGAGATCATGCCACTGCACTTCAGCCTGGGTGACAGAACGAGACTCTGTCTCAAAAAAAAAAAAAAAAAAAACAAGCTAATCCACCGTGATCAAGTTGGCTTCATCCCTGGGATGCAAGGCTAGTTCAACATACACAAATCAATAAACATAATCCATCATATAAACAGAACCAATGACAAAAAACACATGATTATCTCAATAGATGCAGAAAAGGTCTTCAATTAAATTCAACACCCTTCATGGTAAAAACACTCAATAAACTAGGTATTGATGGAATGTATCTCAAAATAATAAGAGCTATTTATGACAAACCCATGGCCAATACCATACTAAATGGGCAAAAGCTGGAAGCATTTCCTTCGAAAACAGGGCACAAGACAAGAATGCCCTCTCTCACTACTCCTATTCAATATAGTATTAGAAGTTCTGGCCAGGGAAATTAGGCAAGGGAAGAAATAAAGCATATTCAAATAGGAACAGAGGAAGTCAAATTACCTCTGTTTGTAGATGACATGATTGTATATTTAGAAAACCCCATCGTCTCAGCCCAAAAACTCCTTAAGCCGATGAGCAACTTCAGTAAAATCTCAGAATACAAAATCAATGTGCAAAAATCACAAGCATTCCTATATACCAATAATAGACAAACAGAAAGCCAAATTATCAGTGAACTCCCATTCACAATTGCTACAAAGAGAATGAAATATCTAGGAATACAACTTACAAGGGATGCGAAAGACCTCTTCAAGGTGAACTACAAACCACTGCTCAAGGAAATAAGAGAGGACACAAACAAATGGAAAAACATTACATGCTCATGGATAGGAAGAATCAATATCGTGAAAATGGCCATACTGCTTGAAGTAATTTATAGATTCAATGCTATTCTCATCAAGCTACCATTGACTTTTTTCACAGAATTAGAAAAAACTACTTCAAATTTCATAGGGAACCAAAAAAGAGCCCACATAGCCAAGACAATTCTAAACAAAAAGAACAAAGCTGGAGGCATCACACTACTTGACTTAAAACTATACTACAAGGCTACAGTAACCAAAACAGCATGGTTCTGGTACCAAAAGAGATATACAGAACAATGGAACAGAACAGAGACCTCAGAAATAACACCACACATCTACAACCAACTGATCTTTGACAAACCTGACAAAAACAAGCAATGGGGAAAGGATTTCCTATTTAATAAATGGTGTTGGGAAAACTGGCTAGCCATATGCAGACAACTGAAACTGGACCTCTTCCTTATACCTTATATAAAAATCAACTCAAGATGGATTAAAGATTTAAATGTAAGACCTAGAACCATAAAAACCATAGAAGAAAACCTAGGCAATACCATTCAGGACATAGGAATGGGCAAAGACTTCATGACTAAAACACGAAAAGCAATTGCAATAAAAGCCAAAATCGACAAATATAATCTAATTAAACTAAAGAGCTTCTGCATAGCAAAAGAAACTATTATCAGAATAAACAGACAACCCACAGAATGGGAGAAAATTTTTGCAATCTATCCATCTGACAAAGCTCTAATATCCAGAAACTACAAGGAGCTTAAACAAATTTACAAGAAAAAGACAAACAACCCCATCAAAAGGTGGGTGAAGGTTATGAACAGACACTTTTCAAAAGAAGACATTTATGCGGCCAACAAACATATGAAAAAAAGCTCATAATCACTAGTCATTAGGGAAATGCAAATCAAAACCACAATGAGATACCATCTCATCCCAGTTAAAAGTCAGGAAATAACAGATGCTGGAGAGGATGTGGAGAAATAGGAACACTTTTACACTGTTGGTGGGAATGTAAATTAGTTCAACCATTGTAGAAGATAGTGTGGCGATTCTTCAAGGATCTAGAACTAGAAATACCATTTGACCTAGCAATCCCATTACTGGGTATATACCCAAAGGATTATAAATTATTCTACTATAAAGACACAAGCACACATATGTTTATCGCAGCACTATTTACAATAGCAAAGACTTGGAACCAACTGAAATGCCCATCAATGATAGACTAGATAAAGAAAATGTGGCACATATGCCCCATGGAATAGTATGCAGCCATAAAAAAGAATAAGTTCATGTCCGTTGCAGGGACATGAATGAAGGTGGAAACCATCATTGTGAACAAACTAACACAGGAACAGAAAACCAAACACCACATGTTCTCACTCATAAGTGAGAGTTGAACAATGAGAACATATAGGCACAGGGAAGGGAACATGACATACTGGGGCCTGTTGGGTCGGGACCAAGGGGAGGGATAGCATTAGGAGAAATACCTAATGTAGATGACAGGTTGATGGGTGCAGCAAACCACCATGGCACGTGTATACCTATGTAACAAAACTGCATGTTCTGCACATGTGTCCTAGAACTTAAAGTATAATAAAATTAAAAAAATTTAATTTTAAAAAAGAAATTTTGTTTTTTGCCAGACTAATGGCAAAAACCGCAATTACTTTTGCACCAACCAACACTATGGGAAAACAATAAAGTTTAGCCTTTGGAGTCAAACTATCTAGGTTTCTCTTCCAACACTGCCACATAATAGTTATGAGATCTTGAAAAAAGATTCTTAACCACTCTGTCCCTCATCTTTAATGTCTTTTAAATGAGGATAACAGTCCTACTCCCCTCCAAGGCTTCTTGTGAGAATTACAGATAAATTACCTGCTAAATGTAGAAAAGAACTAAGCACAGTGCCTGGCATATGCTACTCATTCAATCACTGTGGCTTGTTATTGTCTTCATTGTTACAATTTCATAAAAGAAAGATTATTTTAACATCAAAAAAGTAGAAAGTATCTCAGAGTAAGAAGCAATTCTCCCCAAGAAAACACAGTTGGCAAAATAAGTATATTGGTATAATATATATTATACATATAAGCAAAAAATGATGACTTAAAATTTCATTTTATAAATGATAAAATACAACAATTTCCTTGAGACTTGTTGGCCAGTTTGCAGACACATTTAACATTGTTACTTGAAGTGAAAGTCAAATTCAGATCAGCCTTGTACTTCCTGATTTAAATAGACATTGTTGAAAATACAGTTTCTCTTAGGCTTACTTTGAAAAGTGAAAGTGATACAGTACTAATACACCCAGTTCAAACTATTTGGAGCTAATTATGAGAAGTCAAATATTAATAGCTCCCAAGGATGGTAGTTGGCAGGTTTCAGCTTCAGGCAAGTAGCAGGAAGGAGCCTTTGGGCAATCCTGACTCACAGCCTCTGTTCCAGGGTCCAGTCCACAGGTAGGTTGCCTTCATCTCTCTGCCACAGACCTATGACTGCTGCCCTAATACATGACCAGACATGTCTGGCTCCAGAAAACCTTGAGTTATGGTGCTTTTGTTACCCTTTCCTTGTCCATCACCCTATTCCTGTCTACCACTTGCAAAAAGGGTGGCGTAAGAATGGAAACATCACTCTATGTGCTGGGTGATTTTCATACTGTTGGAAAATCTATACTTGGGGTTATGTTACTGTATTTTAATTCTCACTACATGAAAGAGATAAAAGGGTACAGCACTGTAGATTCCTGTCTGACTTTGAAACATGTTTCAAAATACCTTAAAGCAAGAAAATATGTTAGTTGACCTCTCAAGGTCTCTCTCAGCGCCAGTCATCAATATCAAATGTCATAGTATTAGCTGATAACAATTATATAGGAAAGACCTAGAAGAGCAATGGATAGTATACCAAGAATTAGTTTAGAGACCTACACCTGAAAAATGTTCTGAAATAATTGATGATTACAACAATAACAGTAGTTTTCATCGTTACCATTATCTTTGTTGTTTTTAACATGAAAGAGTAATGTTTTAGTTAGGATGCCAGCTGAGAAGAGAATTCACCAGAAGGTTCAAATGAAGACACTTTTTATCTAGGTGTAGGTAGGGTTAGGGAATAAGCAAAGGATATGAAGATATCCACAGACTAGCAAAAGCAGGAAGTCTAAAAGTCCAAGGGAAGAAAATAGCGCTCCCAGAGCTCACTGAGGGAGGGCTGAAGACATGGAGTAGGGGCTACTTGTTGAGAGCCTTAGCTAGGGAGAGACCCAGCTGTGTTCAGAAAAGCAGTGCTGAAATAATGAAGGAGGAGGAAGAAATACCTCAGTAAAGATCTCTGTTTTCTCCCACCTGCAGTCTACAGCCAGTGCCTCCTAGTGAGTGAACTCAAGTGGAGGCCAACCAGGCAGGGGGCCCAGGTTATGTATGTGTAGGGGTCAGTTTCCTCAGCACAGAGCAGAGCAGGGCAGAGAATGGACCTAGGACAAACAAAGTAACTAGGACAAGCCTTTACTACATGCTACACCCTAGGCTGAGTGTTTTGCATGGATTATTTTATCTAATCATCAAAAAGACTCTGTGTGGTAAGTACTAGTATTAGCTTTGTTTTCCAGGTGTGAAAACCAAACTTACAGATGTTAAGCAATATGCTCATTGACCCATCTGCCTTCAAGTAGCAAAGCCAGGAATTGTGAACTCTGATGATTTGATTTCACTAGGTAGTTAAGAAGGATAAGCAAATAAAGTTTGAGATGTGTATAGTCTATTTTCACACTGCTATAAAGAACTTCCCTGAGACTGTGTAATTTATAAAGGATAGAGGTTTAATTGACTCACAGTTCCACATGGCTGGGGAGGCCTCTGGAAACTTACAATCATAGTGGAAGGTGAAGGGAAAGCAAGGCACCTTCTACACAAGGTGGCAGGAGAGAGAAGAGAGAGCAAAGAGGGGAGAGCCCCTTATAAAACCATCAAATCTCATGAGAACTCACTCACTATCATGAAAACAGCATGGGGGAAAACGACCCCATAATCTATTCATCTACCTCCCTCATGGGGACTACAATTCAAGATGAGATTTGAGTGGGGACACAGAGCCAAACCATATCAAGATGTTATGCTAGAACAAGGTGTCAGCAAAACATAATCCTTGGGGCTAAATCCAACTTGCCACCTGTTTTGGTAAATCAAGTGTTACTGGAACACAGCCATGCCCATTTGGATTACATTTTGTCTCTAGCTGCTTTCACAGTGAGGCAGAATTCAGTAGCTGCCACAGTAAAGAAATGTCCCACAAAGCCTAAAATATCTACTATCTGGCCTTTTACAGAAAAGGTTTGGTGACTCCTTCACTAGATAGAAGTAAAGATTTTACTTGGAGGTTCTCCCTGACTTCTACACTTCTTACTATCATCCTACAAAATATTCAGAATGAGCCCCCTCCGTTTCAGACACAGCACACGCCTGCCTGATGCATTTCAGACAAAGGAAGGCACAGGCATGGCACCAAACTACAGATTAAGGCAGCTGATTAGAAATAAATGATTAATTTCAATTCTGAAAATAATTTTTATTATACAAATTTTGGAAGATATTAAAATGGTGAGATAGAAGATTAAAATTATGCTGCCCAACAATATTTTCATTATACATAAACACATATCATTTTTACTTTTCACAAAAATGAGTTTATACTATGCATACTGCTATTGTAATCTATCTCTTGAACTGTCATTTCACCTAAATGTTCCACAATATATTTTCCTTCAGGGTTATTTTAATGGTGATTGAAGTAATTCAATTAAAATAATAATTATTTATTTAAATAAAGCTAGTCCTACCCAAAATTTATTGAACACCTTCCATGTGCCAGGCACTCTCCTAAGTGCTAGGGATGAAACAGTGAACAAGAGAGAGATTGTATCTACCTTCAGAGAGCCTTTATTCTAGAAGGGGAAACATAGAATAACAGAAAAATAAAACGATTGCAAACTGTGATCAATGTTATAACAAAAAGAAATAATAGAGAAAAATTATGCAGAGGTGTTTTTTATAGCCTGGTCAGAAAACGTCTGTCTGTGGAGAAAGCATGTTAGTTGAGATCGAAAATGATGACAAGGAGTGAGTTATGCAAAGGATAGGGAAAAAGCATTCCATGCAGAGGTAACATCAGATGCAAAGACCCTGAAGATTCAAAGGAAGCTTATTCAAGGAACAAATCAAAGATCAGTGTGGCTCAAGTTTGGTGACTACTGAGAAGAAGGTCAAAGGTCTGGAGAGTATAAACACCTAGGATATGCAATGAAATACTACTTAGCAATAAAAGGAATAACCTGATACAGGCAGTAACATGGATGAAATCTTGAAATCATTATGCAGAGTAAAAATAGCCAGGCACAAAAGAAGAGACATGGTACACTTTCATTTATATGAAATTCTAGAAAAAACAAAACTTATCTATGGTGATAGAAATTATAACAATAGTTGTCCCATAATTAGGGAGTAGAGCAGGGGTTAACTAAGGAGGGACTTGAGAGTATTTCGGGGGGTATTGGGACTGTCTTATATGATGATAGGAGTGTTTGTTACATGGGTGAATAAATTTGTCAAGACTCATCAACTTATACACTCAATATCTGTGCATTTCACTGTGTGTAAATTATACTCTAATACAAATTTTTTAAAAACAAAGGATGCACAAAAACACACATGCACAACCACACACACACACATTGTGGCTGGGGCCATTTCTTGAACGGACTTTGAGCTCATGGTCTGAGTGTAGATTTTATTTTCAGGGCAATGGAAAGCCCCAGAAGGCTTTAAGGAGTGGAATGATATGACTTGATTTATAGTTTAAGATTCCTATTGCTGCTGTGTGGAGAACGTATTGGAGGATGAGGAATGTGGAAGCCCCAAAACCAGTTAGGACCTACTGCAGTAGTTCAGGTAAGAAGTGATGGTGACCCTCAAGACTAAAGTGGAGGCAGTGGGCTAGATCAAGCATATATCCAAAATCAGTCTCTTACTGACAGTTGTTCTGTTTCCTTTTTGTACTATTGCTGTTATAAACCATGGTACAAAGAACATCTTAAAAGATCAATATTTGAGCACATCTAATGGTTATATTCTTGGATTAAATAAATTCTTAGAAGCAGAACTACTAAAATAAAGCAAATAAACATTTTTATTTAGATACATGTTATTGAATTATCCAAAAATCAGCAAGATAACCACAAGTGCCCATGTTTCTAAATCTCCACTGAAAAACAGGCCATTCTAAATAATAATATGATGCTTACACTAATTTGCTTGTTGAGCTGAAGAATAGCCTCTTGGTGTTATTAAAAATTACCATTTTGAAGATGGCCAAATAGGAACAGCTCCAGTCTACAGCTCCGAGCGTGAGCAACACAGAAGATGGGTGATTTCTGCATTTCCAACTGAGGTACCAGGTTCATCTCACTGGGTACTGCTGGAAAGTGGGTGCAGGAGAGTGGGTGCAGCGCACCATGCATGAGCCGAAGCAGGGCAAGGCATCACCTCACCTGGGAAATGCAAGGGGTCAGGGAATTCCCTTTCCTAGTCAAAGAAAGGGGTGACAGACAGCACCTGGAAAATCGGGTCACTCCCACCCTAATACTGTGCTTTTCCATGGGGCTTAACAAATGGCACACCAGGAGATTATATCCTGCACCTGGCTTGGAGGGTCCTACACCCACGGAGCCTCGCTCACTGCTAGCACAGCAGTCTGAGATCAAACTGCAAGGCAGCAGCGAGGCTGGGGGAGGGGCGCCCACCACTGCTCAGGCTTGAGTAGGTAAACAAAGTGGCCCAGAAGCTTGAACTGGGTGGAGCCCACCACACCTCAAGCAGGCCTGCCTGCCTCTATAGGCTCCACCTCTGGGGGCAGGGCACAGACAAACAAAAGACAGCAATAACCTCTGCAGACTTAAATGTCCCTGTCTGACAGCTTTGATGAGAGTAGTGGTTCTCCCAGCACGCAGCTTGAGATCTGAGAACGGGCAGACTGCCTCCTCAAGTGGGTCCCTGACCCTCGAGTAGCCTAACTGGGAGGCACCCCTCAGTAGGGGCGGACTGACACCTCACACGGCCGGGTACTCCTCTGAGACAAAACTTCCAGAGGAATAATCAGGCAGCAGCATCTGCGGTTCACCAATATCCGCTGTTCTGCAGCCACCGCTGCTGATACACAGGCAGACAGGGTCTGCAGTGGACCTCTAGCAAACTCCAACAGACCTGCAGCTCAGGGTCCTGACTATTAGAAGGAAAACTAACAAACAGAAAGGACATCCACACCAAAAACCCATCTGTACGTCACCATCATCAAAGACCAAAGGTAGATAAAACCACAAAGATGGGGAAAAAAACAGAGCAGAAAAACCAGAAACTCTAAAAATCAGAGTGCCTCTCCCCCTCCAAAGGAACACAGTTCCTCAACAGCAACGGAACAAAGCTGGACGGAGAATGACTTTGACAAGTTGAGAGAGGAAGGCTTCAGAAGATCAAACTACTCTGAGCTAAAGGAGGAAGTTTGAACCAATGGCAAAGAAGTTAAAAACTTTGAAAAAAAATTAGACGAATGGATAACTAGAATAACCAATGCAGAGAAGTCCTTAAAGACCTGACACAGCTGAAAACCATGGCACGAGAACTATGTGACGAATGCACAAGCCTCAGTAACCAATGCGATCAACTGGAAGAAAGGGTATCAGTGATGGAAGATGAAATGAATGAAATGAAGCATGAACAGAAGTTTAGAGAAAAAAGAAAAAAAAAAATGAACAAAGCCTCCAAGAAATATGGGACTATGTGAAGAGACCAAATCTATGTCTGATTGGTGTACCTGAAAGTGACGGGGAGAATGGAATCAAGTTGGAAAACACTCTTCAGGAGATTATCCAGGAGAACTTCCCCAATCTAGCAAGGCAGGCCAACATTCAGATTCAGGAAATACAGAGAAGGCCACAAAGATACTCCTCGAGAAGAGCAACTCCAAGAAACATAATTGTCAGATTCACCAAAGTTGAAATGAAGGAAAAAATGTTAAGGGCAGCCAGAGAGAAAGGTTGGGTTACCTACAAAGGGAAGCCCATCAGACTAACAGCTGATCTCTCGGCAGAAACTCTACAAGCCACAAGAGAGTGGAGGCCAATATTCAACATTCTTAAAGAAAAGAATTTTCAACCCAGAATTTCATATCCAGCCAAATTTAGCTTCATAAGTGAAGGAGAAATAAAATCCCTTAGAGATGAGCAAATGCTGAGAGATTTTGTCACCACCAGGCCTGCCCTAAAAGAGCTCCTAAAGAAAGCACTAAACACAGAAAGGAATAACCAGTACCAGCCGCTGCAAAAACATGCCAAATTGTAAAGACCATCAAGGCTAGGAAGAAACTGCATCAACTAACGAGCAAAATAACCAGCTAACATCATAATGACAGGATCAAATTCACACATAACAATACTAATCTTAAATATAAATGGGCTAAATGCTCCAATTAAAAGACACAGACTGGCAAATTGGATAATGGGTCAAGACCCATCAGTGTGCCACATTCAGGAAATGCATCTCAGGTTCAGAGACACACATCGGCTCAAAATAAAGGGATGGAGGAAGATCTACCAAGCAAATGGAAAACAAAAAGGCAGAGGTTGCAATCCTAGTCTCCGATAAAACAGACTTAAACCAACAAAGATCAAAAGAGACAAAGAAGGCCATTACATAGTGGTAAAGGGATCAATTCAACAAAAAGAACTAACTATCCTAAATATATATACACCCAATACAGGAGCATCCATAATTCATAAAGCAAGTCCTTAGTGAGCTAAAAAGAGACTTAGACTCCCACAAAATAATAATGGGAGACTTTAACACCCCACTATCAACATTAGACAGATCAATGAGACAGAAAGTTAACAAGGATATCCAGGAATTGAACTCAGCTGCACCAAGCAGACCTAATAGACATCGACAGAACTCTCTACCCCAAATCAACAGAATATACATTCTTTTCAGCACCACACCACACCTACTCCAAAACTGACCACATAGTTGGAAGTAAAGCACTCCTCAGCAACTGTAAAAGAACAGAAATTGTAACAAACTGTCTCTCAGACCACAGTGCAATCAAACTAGAACTCAGGATGAAGAAACTCACTCAAAACCACTCGACTACATGGAAACTGAACAACCTGCTCCTGAATGACTACTGGGTACATAACGAAATGAAGGCAGAAATAAAGATGTTCTTTGAAACCAACCAGAACATACACAACGTACCAGAATCTCTGGGACACACTCAAAGCAGTGTGTAGAGGGAAATTTATAGCACTAAATGCCCACAAGAGAAAGCAGGAAAGATCCAAAATTGACACCCTAATATCACAATTAAAAGAACTAGAGAAGCAAGAGCAAACACATTCAAAAGCTAGCAGAAGGCAAAAAATAACTAAGATCAGAGCAGAACTGAAGGAAATAGACACAAAAAACCCTTCAAAAAATTAATGAATCCAGGAGCTGGTTTTTTGAAAAGATCAACAAAATTGATAGACTGCTAGCAAGACTAATAAAGAAGAAAAGAGAGAAGAATCAAATAGATGCAATAAAATATGACCAAGGGGATATCACCATCAATCCCACAGAAATACAATCTACCATCAGAGAATACTATAAACACCTCTGTGCAAATAAACTAGAAAATCTAGAAGAAATGGATAAATTCCTCAACACATACACTCCCCCAAGACTAAACCAGGAAGAAGTTGAATCTCTGAATAGACCAATAACAGGCTCTGAAATTGAGGCAATAATTAATAGCTTACCAACCAAAAATAGTCCAGGACCAGATGGATTCACAGCCAAAATCTACCAGAGGTACGAGGAGGAACTGGTACCATTCCTTTTGAAACTATTCCAATCAATAGAAAAAGAGGGAATCCTCCCTAGCTCATTTTATGAGGCCAGCATCATCCTGATACGAAAGCCTGGCAGAGACACAACCAAAAAAGAGAATCTTAGACCAATATCCTTGATGAACATTGATGCAAAAATCCTCAATAAAATACTGGCAAACCGAATCCAGCAGCACATCAAAAAGCTTATCCACCATGATCAAGTGGGCTTCATCCCTGGGATGCAAGGCTGGTTCATCATACGCAAATCAATAAATTTAATCCAGCATATAAACAGAACCAATGACAAAAACCACATGATTATCTCAATAGATGCAGAAAAGGCCTTTGACAAAATTCAACAACCCTTCATGCTAAAAACTCTCAATAAATTAGGTATTGATGGGAACGTATCTCAAAATAATAAGAGTTATCTATGACAAACCCACAGCCAATATCATACTGAATGGACAAAAACTGGAAGCATTCCCTTTGAAAACTGGCACAAGACAGGGATGCCCTCTCTCACCACTCCTATTCAACATAGTGTTGGAAGTTCTGGTCAGGGCAATCAGGGAGGAGAAGGAAATAAAGGGCATTCAATTAGGAAAAGAGGAAGTCAAATTGTCCCTGTTTGCAGATGACATGATTGTATATCTAGAAAACCCCATTGTCTCAGCTCAAAATCTCCTTAAGCTGATAAGCAACTTCAGCAAACTCTCAGGATACAAAATCAATGTGCAAAAATCACAAGCATTCTTATACACCAATAACAGACAGAGAGACAAATGATGAGTGAACTCCTATTCACATTGCTTCAAAGGGAATAAAATACCTAGGAATCCAACTTAGAAGGGATGTGAAGGACCTCTTCAAGGAGAACTACAAACCACTGCTCAATGAAATAACAGAGGATACAAACAAATGGAAGAACATTCCATGCTCATGGGTAGGAAGAATCAATATCGTGAAAATGGCCATACTGCCCAAGGTAATTTATAGATTCAATGCCATCCTCATCAAGCTACCAATGACTTTCTTCACAGAATTGGAAAAAGCTACTTTAAAGTTCATATGGAATCAAAAAAGATCCCGCATTGCCAAGTCAATCCCAAGCCAAAAGAACAAAGCTGGAGGCATCAGGCTACCTGACTTCAAACTATACTACAAGGCCACAGTAACCAAAACAGCATGGTACTGGTACCAAAACAGATATACAGACCAAGGGAACAGAACAGAGCCCTCAGACATAATGCCATGTATCTACAACTATCTGATCTTTGGCAAACCTGAGAAAAACAAGCAATGCGGAAAGGATTTCCTATTTAATAAACAGTGCTCAGAAAACTGGCTAGCCATATGTAGAAAGCTGAAACTGGATCCCTTCCTTAAGCCTTATACAAAAATTAATTCAAGATGGATTAAAGACTTACATGTTAGACCTAAAACCATAAAAACCCTAGAAGAAAAGCTAGGCAATACTGTTCAGGACATAGGCATGGGCAAGGACTTCATGTCTAAAACACCAAAAGCAATGGCAACAAAAGCCAAAATTGACAAATGGGATCTAATTAAACCAAAGAGCTTCCGCACAGCAAAGGAAACCACCATCAGAGTGAACAGGCAACCTACTGAAAGGGAGAAAATTTTTGCAACCGACTCATCTGACAAAGGGCTAATATCCAAAATCTATAATGAACTCAAACAAATTTATAAGAAAAAAACAACCCCATCAAAAAGTGGGCGAAGGATATCAACAGACACTTCTCAAAAGAAGACATTTATGCAGCCAAAAAACACATGAAAAAATGCTCATCATCACTGACATCAGAGAAATGCAAATCAAAACCACAATGAGATACCATCTCACACCAGTTAGAATGGCGATCATTAAAAAGTCAGGAAACAACAGGTGCTGGAGAGGATGTGGAGAAATAGGAACACTTTTTACACTCTTGGTGGGACTGTAAACTAGTTCAACCATTGTGGAAGTCAGTGTGGCAATTCCTCAGGGATGTAGAACTAGAAATACCATTTGATCCAGCCATCCCATTACTGGGTATATACTCAAAGGATTATAAATCATGCTGCTATAAAGACACATGCACACGTATGCTTATTGCGGCACTATTCACAATAGCAAAGACTTGGAACCAATCCAAATGTCCAACAACGATAGACTGGATTAAGAAAATGTGGCACATATACACCATGGAATACTATGCAGCCATAAAAAGTGATGAGTTCATGTCCTTTGTAGGGATATGGATGAAGCTGGAAACCATCATTCTCAGCAAACTATCTCAAGGACAAAAAACCAAACACCGCATGTTCTCACTCATAGGTGGGAATTGAACAATGAGAACACATGGAAACAGGAAGGGGAACATCACACACTGGGGACTGTTGTAGGGTGGGGGGAGTGGGGAGGGATAGCATTAGGAGATATACCTAATGTTAAACAACGAGTTAATGGGTGCAGCACACCAACATGGCACATGTATACATATGTAACCTGCACGTTGTGCACACATACCCTAAAACTTAAAGTATAATAATAATAAAAAAAGAAAAAAGCACTAAAAACATTACCATTTTATTACTACAAAATTAGAATATTTTCATATTATTTAGGCATCTGCATTTAATTTTGATTTATCTATCTCTTTTTTGAAAGGTGGTTGTTTTTTAGTAACTCTTGATTCTATGATATTGTTTAAGATTTAAGCTACACAATAATAGAGTCGATAAAAAAAATGTGGTACATAGGCACCATGGAATACTATGCAGCCATAAAAAATAACAATATCATGTCTTTTGCAGGGACATCGATGGAGCTGGAGGCTATGATCCCTTGCAAACACAGGAACAGAAAACCAAATACTGCCTGTTCTCACTTATAAGTGATAGCTAAATGATAAGAACATATGGAAACATAGAAGAGAACAATACACACTGGGGCCTATTGGAAGGTGGAGGGTGGGAGGAGGGAGAGAATTTAAAAAAATAATGAATGAATACTAGGCTTAATACCTGGGTGATGAAATAATCTGTACAATAAGCCCCCAAGACATAATTTTACCTACGTAACAAACCTGTACATGTACCCCTGAACGTAAAAGTTTAAAACAATTTTTAAAAAGTAGGTCTCCATTCCTAAGTCTTGTAATGAGTTTTATGAGTTTCTTCCAACAACAACAAAAAAAGTGAATTGTACATCGTAGATGCATCAGGTAGCCAGGCCAGTTTCCATTCTCTCATGTGAGACTTCTTTTGGCATACCATCCTGGGTCAGCCAATTGAGTTCCCAGTGAGTCACAATCTTCTAGCTGAGTCAGCATCCTTCCCACAATACACAATATCTGTGTGAATGTTTCCTGTTTCTCACTTCTTATTGTTACACAGAGCTAGCACTAGAGAGGTCAGATGGTAACTTTGCATGAGGAGATTCCAGAAGGTTGTCTGTTCTGTTTTCTATGCAAAATGGAGTTTGTTTGAATGGTTGAATCCTGTGAGCCTGCTCCTTCAAATGTAATGTTTCTCAGCATTTGCTTTTCTGCAGTGGTAATTCTAGTGTGGGAATTGAACTGGAATCTGGTTTTCTGTTGTGTTCCCCAATGTTTCATTCTTCAAATCCCTTTCTTTTCAATATTTATACATTCTTATTGGGCAAAGCCGTCAATGTAGATTTAATGTTCATTCACTTGTGTGTACTAACAACACACAGATTTATAGTAAAATTATTTGTGTCAAGCCTATTTTCTGTATTTTCTACTGATTTTTATTAAAATAAAAATTCATGGATGTTTAATAACTCCTTCAAGACCAAGGATTTCCATTCTTTTATAGAAGACTCCTAGTACAATATTCACCTTTGCTCCCTATTCTCCTGGCAAGCCTCTCATCTTGTTCCTATTAATATTTAGTAAATGTCTTGGGTAGCCATTATTTTTAGTAGAGGAATTAAATTCTTATGTATTAATATTTCTATTTGGAAGCTTATTTTTTTTTCCTTCCAAGATTCTTTGTTTTTTTTCAAAGTGGTTCCAGAATCTCCCCAGTGTTTTCCACAACAATTTGACTTTATTAAACTGGTTATTCAGATTCTGAACACACACAGTACAGGTATGGCTGCATCACCAACTAGCAATTGTTATTATTATAATTTATGACTCTGGAGACAAAGTTCCTTAAGGACCAAGAGCATTTCTTGTGAATCTTCAGATGCCTTCAATCCATCTTTAATGGCAAGTGCAGTGACTGCCATATGATGGACACTCAATATATGTGTGTGGATGGGACCTAATGAAAGAATGAAAAAATGATGAATGAATGGTGAATTAAAGAAATAAAAATACAGTCTGGGACTCAGGAATCCTCTGTGGAGGGACCCCAGGTATTTTCTCCCCTTAGCACCATGTAATAACCAGTCACACCCTCAGAACACTGAAAAGCTTAAATATCCAGATAGTATTTCACACAAATTGTTATCAAGTACCTTAAAGTAGGATAAGCTTACTTATAATAAGAATTTTATTAGAAGCCTGAAATCCTGGGTATTTTTCTCTTATGTTTAGTATGACATTGTGCAAGGAATTTAAATATGCGGTGCCCACATCATCCTTCTATAAAACTCTTAACTCATAGTTAAGATCTACAAAAAAAAAAAAAATGAGAACTTTTTCTGAGATTCCTTTGTAACTGCTAAATTTGTATAATAAAATCTTAAAAATGTCCACCAGTAAGCAGAACCATCATTAAAAATCAGCAAATCTTTAGATTTCTTCATAAAACATATATTTAGGTATGAAGAACATGAAGAAAAAGACATGATGCTGATCAGTTAATGAAGTATGTATAGAAAACAAGTTTTGTTTAAAAATAAAAGATTTATATGATAATATATGCCTAAACATGGAAAAGTTCTTTGCTGTAACCTAAAGTTTGATAAACATAACTAATCTAGCATGAATGGGATGGGACACCAGGAATGATGACAAACAGTGTCTATTTCCTAGAAATAAAATTTGGGTTCTGGGTGAAAGCGCTCTATGAGTCTCAGGTATAATTCCAGGACCAGGAACTAGATGATGTGCAAAGATCCTCTGGATGGTATGGGCTAGTTATTTTGTGGTACTATGATAATATTGCAACCTCTCATGCAATGCTCTTGTCCTTAGTATTTATATTCTCTTCTAGAAGAGAAAATGACATAAAGAACAAGTCCCTAATTGTTTTGGTCAGGGTTCCCTAGAGGGACATAACTAATATGATAGGTAAACACATATAAAGTGGAGTGTATTAAGTATTAACTTACATTATCACAAGGTCCCACAATAGGCTGTCTGCAAGCTTGAGGAGCAAGGAGAGTCAGTCCGAGTCCCAAAGCTGAAGAGCTTGGAGTCCAGTGTTTGAGGGCAAGAAGAATCCAGCATGGGACAAAGATGTAGGCTGGGAGGCTAGGCCAGTCTCACATTTTCATATTTTTCTGCCTGCTTTATATTTACTGGAAGCTGATTAGATGGTGCCCACCAGATTAAGGCTGGGTCGGCCTTCCCCAGCCCACTGACTCCAATGTTAATCTCTTTTGGCAACACCCACACAGACACACCCAGGATTAATACTTTCTATCCCTCAATCCAATCGAGTTGATACTCAGTATTAACCATCATGCTAATCTAATTAAAAACATGTGAACAATGCTTGTAAAACTGTAGATCATAATATAGTGGATTATAACGTCAACTGAGTGGGACACAACAAGCACTTCTTTTAAAGTGAAATAAAATAGAAAAATGAAAAAAATGCATTACATGGAATAACACTAAGTGTTATTTTGTGACAATGTTGTATAAATTGTGTGTTTTTATATAGATCTGTATCAACTGTATGTTTTGTTTTTTGAGTGTGGGTTGTGTCCAAAAAACTTTGAAGGCCCCTGAATTAGGAGTCCAGGGCAGATTTGTTTTAAGAACTAAAATAGAGACACCTCCCAGTAGGGGCTGACAGACACCTCATACAGGAGAGCTCTGGCTAACATGTGGCAGGTGCCCCTCTAGGATGAAGCTTCCAGCGGAAAGATCAGGCAGCAATCTTTGCTGTTCTGCAGCCTCCGCTGGTGATACCCAGCCAAACAGGGTCGGGAGCGTACCTCCAGCAAACTCCAGCAGACCAGCAGCAGAGGGGCCTGACTGTCAGAAGGAAAACTAACAAACAGAAAGGAATAGACTCAAAGACCTCATCCAAAGGTCACCATCATCAAAGACCAAAGGTAGATAAATCCACAAAGATGGGGAGAAACCAGCACAAAAATGCTGAAAATTCCAAAACCCAGAACACCTCTTCTCCTCCAAAGGATCACAACTCCGCGCCAGCAAGGGAACAAAACTGGATGGAGAATGAGTTTGACGAGTTGACAGAAGTAGGCTTCAGAAGGTGGGTAACAATGAACTCCTCCGAGCTAAAGGAACATGTTCTAACCCAATGCAAAGAAGCCAGGAACCTTGAAAAAAGGTTAGATGAATTGCTAACTAGAATAACCAGTGTAGAGAACAACATAAATGACCTGATGGTGCTGAAAAACACAGCAGGAGAAGTTCGTGAAGCATACACAAGTTTCAATAGCTGAATCAATCAGGCAGAAGAAAGGATATCAGTGATTGAAGATCGACTTAATAAAATAAATGGAGAAAACAAGATTAGAGAAAAAAGAATAAAAAGGAATGAACAAAGCCTCCAAGAAATATGGGGCTATGTGAAAAGACCAAATCCGTGTTTGACTGGTGTACCTGAAAGTGACGAGGAGAATGGAATCAAGTTGGAAAACATTCTTCAGGATATTATCCAGGAGAACTTCTCCAGTCTAGCAAGGCAGGCCAACATTCAAATTCAGGAAATACAGAGAACACTACAGAGATATTCCTCGAGAAGAGCAACCCCAAGACACATAATCATCAGATGCACCAAGGTTGAAAGGAAGGAAAAAATGTTAAGGGCAGCCAGAGGGAAAGCTCAGGTTATCCACAAAGGGAAGCACATCAGACTAACAGTGGGTCTCTCTGCAGAAACCCTACAAACCATAAGAGAGTGGGGGCCAATACTCAACATTCTTAAAGAAAAGAATTTTCAACCCAGAATTTCATATCCAGCCAAACTAAGCTTCATAAGTGAAACAAATAAAATCCTTTACAGATCAGCAAATGCTGAGAGATTGTGTCATCATCAGACCTGCCTTACAAGAGCTCCTGAAGGAAACATTAAATATGAAAAGGAAAAACCGGTACCAGTCACTGCAAAAACATGCCAAACTGTAAATAACATCGACACTATGAAGAAACTGAATCAACTAATGGGCAAAAACCAGCTACCATCATAATGACAGGATCAAATTCACGCATAACAATATTAACCTTAAGTGTAAATGGGCTAAATGCCCCAATTAAAAGACACAGACTGGCAAATTGGATAGAGTCAAGACCCAGCAGTGTGCTGTATTCAGGAGACCCATCTTACATGCAAAGACATACATAGGCTCAAAATAAAGGTATAAAGGAAGATCTACCAAGCAAATGGAAAGCAAAACAAAGCAGGAGTTGCAATCCTAGTCTGATAAAACAGACTTTAAACCAACAAAGATCAAAAGAGACAAAGAAGGGCATTACATAATGGTAAAGGGATCAATGCAGTAAGAAGAGCTAACTATCCTAAATATATATGCACCCAATACAGTAGCACCCAGATTCATAAAGCAAGTTCTTAGAGACCTACAAAGAGACTTAGAGTCCCACACAATAATAGTGGGAGACTTTAACCTTCCACTGTCAATATGAGACAGATCAACGAGACAGAAAATTAACAAGGTTATTCAGGACTTGAACTCAGCTTTGGATCAAGCGGACTTAATAGACATCTACAGAACTCTCCACCCCAAATCAACAGAATATACATTCTTCTCAGCACCTCATTGCACTTATTCTAAAATTAACCATATTATTGGAAGTAAAACACTCCTCAGTAAATGCAAAAGAATGGAAATCATAACAGTCTCTCAGACTACAGTGAAATCAAACTAGAACTCAGGATTAAGAAACTCACTCAAAACCACACTACATGGGAACTGAACCTGCTCCTGAATGACTACTGGGTACATAACGAAATGAAGGCAGAAACAAAGATGTTCTTTGAAACCAATGAGAATGAAGATACAATGTACCAGAATCTCTGGGACACATTTAAAGCACTGTGTAGAGGGAAATTTATAGCACTAAATGCCCACAAGAGACAGCAGGAAAGATCTAAAATTGACACCCTAACGTCAAAGTTAAAAGAACTAGAGAAGCAACAGCAAACAAATTCAAAATGTAGTAGAAGACAACAAATAAGTAAGATCAAAGCAGAACTGAAGGAGACAGAGACATGAAAAACCCTTCAAAAAATCAATGAACCCAGGAGCTGATTTTTTGAGAACATCAACAAAATAGACAGCTAGCCAGACTAATAAATAAAGAAGAAAAGACAAACGAATCAAATAGATGCAATAAAAAATGATACAGGGGATATCACCACTGATCCCAGAGAAATAAAACTAACATCAGAAAATACTATAAACACCTCTACACAAATAAACTAGAAAACCCAGAAGAAATGGATAAATTCTTGGACACATACACTCTTCCAAGTCTAAACTACGAAGATGTTGAATCCCTGAATAAACCAATAACAACTTCTGAAATTGAAGCAGTAATTAATAGCCTACCAACCAAAAAAAGTCCAAGACCAGACGGATTCACAGCCGAATTCTACCAGAGGTACAAAGAGGAGCTGGTATCATTCCTTCTCAAACTATTCCAAACAACAGAAAAAGAGGGACTCTTCCCTAACTCATTTTATGAGACCAGCATCATCCTGATACCAAAACCTGGCAGAGACACAACAAAAAAGGAAAATTTCAGGCCAATATCCCTGATGAACATCAATACAAAAATCCTCAAAAAAATACTGGCAAACCAAATCCAGCAGTACATCAAAAAGCTTATCCACCACAATCAAGTCAGCTTCATCCCTGAGATGCAAGGCTGGTTCATCATACACAAATCAATAAATGTAATCCATTGCATAAACAGAACCAATCACAAAAATCACATGATTATCTCAATAGAGGCAGAAAAGGCCTTTGACAAAATTCAACATCCCTTCAAGCTAAAAACTCCCAATAAACTGTCTATCAATGGAATGTATCTCAAAATAGTAAGAGCTATTTATGACAAACCCACAGCCAGTATCATACTGAATGAGCAAAAATTGGAAGAATTCCCTTTGAAAACTGGCACAAGACAAGGATGCTCTCTCTCACCACCCCTATTCAACATAGTACTGGAAGTTCTGGCCAGAGCAATCAGGCAAGAGAAAGAAATAAAGTGTATTCAAATAGGAAGAGAGGAAGTCAAATTATCTCTGTTTGCAGATGACATGATTGTATATTCAGAAAACACCATCGTCTCAGCCCAAAATCTCCTTAAGCTGATAAGCAACTTCAGCAAGGTCTCAGGATACAAAATCAATGTGCAAAAATCACAAGCATTTCTATACACCAATAATAGACAAACAGAGCCAAATCATGAGTGAATTCCCATTCACCATTGCTACTAAGAGAATAAAATACCTAGGAATACAGCTTACAAGGGATGCGAAGGACCTCTTCAAAGAGAACTACAAACCACTGCTCAAGGAAATAAGAGAGGACACAAACAAAAGGAAAAACATTCCATGCTCATGGATAGGAAGAATCAATATCATGAAAATGGCCACACTACCTAAACTAATTTATAATTCAATGTTATCCCCATCAAGATACCACTGACTTTCTTCAAAGAATTGGAACAAACTACTTTAAACTTTGTATGGAAACAAAAAGAACACACAAGCCAAGACAATCCTGGGCAAGAAGAACAAAGCTGGAGGCATCACACTACCTCATTTCAAACTATACTACAAGGCTACAGTAACCAAAAACAGCATGGTACTGGTACCAAAACAGAGATATAGACCAAGGGAACAGAACAGAGCCCTCAGAAATAATACCACACATCTACAACCATCTGATCTTTGACAAGCCTGACACAAACAAGCAATGGGGAAAAGATTCCCTATTTAATAAATGCTGCGAAAACTGGCTAGCCATGTGCAGAAAACTGAAACTGGACCCCTTTCTTAAACCTTATACAAAAATCAACTCAAGATGGATCAAAGACTTAAACATAAGCCTAGGACCATAAAAATCCTGGAAGAAAACCCAGGCAATACCATTCAGGACGTAGGCATGGGCAAAGACTTCATGTCTAAAACACCAAAAGCAATGGCAATAAAATTCAAAATTGACAAATGGGATCTAATTAAACTAAAGAGCTTCTGCACAGCAAAGGAAACTATCAGCAGAGTGAACAGGCAACCTACAGAATGGGAGAAAATTTTTGCAATCTATCCATCTGACGTAGGCCTAATATCCAGAATCTACAAAGAACTTAAATAAATTTACAAGAAAAAACAAACAACCCTATCAAAAAGTGGGCAAAGGATATGAACAGACACTTTTCAAAAGAAGACATTTATGCAGCCAACAAACATATGAAAAGAAGCTCATCATCACTGGTCATTAGAGAAATGCAAATCAAAACTGCAACGAGATACCATCTCATGCTAGTTAGAATGGTGATCATTAAAAAGTCAGGAAATACTGGAGAGGATGTGAAGAAATACGATGTGAAGAAACACGATGTGAAGAAACAGCAGATACTGGAGAGGATATGAAGAAATAGGAGTGCTTTTACACTGTTGGTGGGAGTGTAAATTAGTTCAACCATTGTAGAAGACAGTGTGGCAATTCCTCAAGGATCTAAAATCAGAAATACCACTTGACCCAGCAATCCCATTACTGGGTATATACCCAAAGGATTATAAATCATTCCACTATAAAGACACATGCACATGTATGTTTACTGTGGCACTATTCACAATAGCAAAGACTTGGAACCAACCCAAATGTCCTTTACGGGGACATGGATGAAGCTGGAAACCATCATTCTTAGTAAACTATCACAGAACAGAAAACCAAATACTGCATGTTCTCACTCATAAGTGGGAACTGAACAATGAGAACACATGGACATAGGGAGGGGAACATCACACACTGGGGCCTGTTGGGGGGCGGGGGTCTAGGGGAGGGATAACATTAGGAGAAATACCTAATGTAGATGACAGTTTGATGGGCGCAGCAAACCACCATGGCACGTGTATACCTATGTAACAAAACTGCACGTTCTGCACATGTAACCCAGAACTTAAAGTATAATTTTTTTAAAAAAAAGAAACTAAAATACTAAAAATGGAGAACTGCAGCTCAGATTGAGTGACCAGGCCATTTCTGAAAATGCTGTGGCTGGCAAAACATGCAAGCTGCAAAGTGAGTTCCCATCAGCTACACAGGGGCAGTACCAGCTGCCCCCAAATGCAAAGAGCATGGAGAATTTGGCTCAGTCTTCATGACAACAGCAGCAGGTGGCTCTGATGGGAAACTCCTTCTCACCATTCCAGGTTGAATCGCCCAAACCCTACATTCACACTGAGAGAGCAAAGGACAGAGGATAGGAACAAAGCATGTGAAAGCTTTAAGAGACCTTGGAGACCACACAGCCCACCCCCTCATTTTATATCCTAGCCAACAAGAGGGTATGAAAACCTCCTAGTGTCCTAAGATGGCTTCAGAGCTTCTCTCCCTTTCCCCTACCTCCACTCCTCTACTAGATAATCCTGCCTGACATGCGGGATTTGATGGGATAAAACTATGTTGGCATCCTCAAAATTGTGACATCTCCACTTTCATAAAGCTAATTAGCATGAGGTCTTTCCCAAGCCAAAACTTGCCCGTGATTACTAAATGATGTACAGTTGTTTGCAATATAGATAACATTCCAATAGGGACCTCACTAAATATCCTCTAAAAACTCCCATTATCCAAGACCTCTGGCTGAACTTCAAACCTCCGTTAAGGAGTGAAAAGAATGGTGCTGTACTTGCTAACTCCCAACCCCTCCACCTTCCCTAGTTCCACTCCAAATTTTAGAAATGTTAGGTGAATTATCCTATTTACCTTGTAAAAAAAAAAAACTGGACAAAGTGAAGCATCAACCCCTACAAGAGTGTAGTTAATTAAAGCTAATTGTGTTGATTGAATTTAATACTCAATTCTGGAGTGCCTATAGAAGGAAAAGCGTGACCATGTATTATTAAGTTCTTAGTAGCTTTTGGCTTTCTTTATAACAGTTGTGTTCCTGTGTTGGTCAGTAGTATCTTCAGGGTTATAAAATAAAAAAAGAAGTCTGAACAATTCATTGGCAAATTTCCTAAACTTAGGTCAGCCTCGAATGTATGAGAAATGGTGCTACATGGAGGGCAAATATAAAAAAGAAAATCAGTTTGATTTTCCAAAATCTATGCTAGTTTGGCTGGCTGCTGGCTGAACTCCTGCAGCAAAGAAGGACAGTGGTCAGTGGGTAGTTCCAGCAATCAATACCAAAGATGTATTTGTGTGATAGTACTAGACAGTCTCTTTAGATTTGTTGGGGAGGTTACTGCTAATCTAAGAGTTTTTCTGCTTGTCACTGATATTTTCCTTAGAGTTTCCTTAGGGCAATATGAACAGATGCCAACTGCAAAATTCGGTTTGAAAAAGGAAAGACTGAAAATCCACACTGATCAATATTTACCAAATATTGTGCGACTATAAAAGTACTAAGAATTTCCAAAAATCAGACATACAAGAACTTGTACAGCTCAATGAAGTCATCTGTAATGCTCCAAATATCTGACTCTGCTTTCCTTGTTTGGAATATAATTGGAACTCATTCCTTGAGTCTGTAGAATTTTGATATCTTGTATAAATTTTTTAAACTCTCAGTGCCTCCATTTCCTCATCAATGAAATGGAGATTTTTTTCCCATAGAAATATATCTTGGAATACACATGCAGCATAATTGCAAAAATATTTTTGAGAATTAAGTAAAATAGCATATGGAAAGTTTCAAACACAGAAACTAGCTTATAGTAGGACCTTCATACATGGAAGATGTAATTATGTTTTATGTACATATGGCTCCTTCCACAAAACATGAACCTTCACTCTCTGAAATATACTCAGAAGCAAAAAATGGAAGTAAAAATGTTATTCTGTCCATCCCTCAACCTCGCCCCATTCTGTCTGTTCTCTACACTACAACTAGCTTTGCAGAGGTTGGGGGCTGGGGTTTGTCTGACTAATTCCTCTGCTTAAAGACTTCTTCAACATGTTATACATTTGGAATTCTTAACCATCTGGCCTATTCTTAACTTCCTAGCCTAACTTCCATGCTGAGAATCTCATTGTTAGTGTGCTATCTCATGCCATTTTGATTTTGAATTTAATTCCTCATTACTTGCAATGTCTGTCCCTGATTCTCCCTCCAGCAAGGGCTCTGTAATAGCACCTCTTTTTCCCACTCTGCAGTTCACCATTATTCTTTCCCTCCACTGTGCTCCAGGAACATGCTGAAGCATTAAAAATACTTGCTTGCATACTTGTCCCCTCCACTAGAGTAAACAGTAGTATCTTAGAGTAGATACCATGGCTAATATTGTATGGAGAATAAAAGCACACATTAGCTCAGATGGATGACTTAACCAACCGCTCTAAACCTCATCTAGAAAACAACAATCATAATAGTATCTGCTTCATAGGATTACTGTGAATATTAAACAAAACAATGGACACTAAGCACTTCACAACATTGTGTGACGCATTCCAATAACTGCTAGCTACTTCGTTTTATTTGTCTGTTTATTCCTTGATGCTTTACAGTAGGGCCTAGAACATAGTAGGTTTGGTTAATATTGAGTAAATTGGCAATTCAAGAAACATGTCAGAGATTTACGCTTAAGAAGTTTTTAAAATATATATATATATTTGTGATTCACTCAAATAATACATTATAGCAGCTTATAGTTCATATAAGGAGAGATATGATAAAGTTTGGAAGAAGGATGATCCATTTTAAATGTATTATCATTGGAATATGTATGTTGTTATTGTTCAGCTATAACTCAAAAAATGCTACTTCTCTGAAAAGTTACTCCTCTGGGAATTGTGAAGTGAATGAATTATTCACATTGACTTCACATAAAAAGGTCTTCCCGTGGGAAAATGTGACTGCAAAAGTGTAAAAAAAAAAAAAAAGGAGGGGTGCGGGGGGGGCAATGATCCCATCTGTAGTGGTTAGAGCTACAAGAGACATCCTTAGATTAATTGGGCTTTTTACTGTCACAATGTCCCTCAGTGTTTTAAAGGTTGTGTGCATTATTGTTTGCTTTAATGGGGAGCTGAATACCTGGTGTAACATGTCTCTGGCCCAGGATGGTGCCTGATAACCCTAATTCGTGATTTATATTTGTATTAGTCTGTTCTCATGCTGCTAATAAAGACATACCCAAGACTGGGTAATAAAGAAAAGAGGTTTAATTGACTCACAGTTCTGCAAGGCTGGGGAGGTCTCACAAAACTTACAGGCATGGCAGAAGGGGAGGCAAACACATCCGTCTTCACATGGTGGCAGGAAGAAGTGCATTTTTAAAAATAAAACCTGACTCTGTAAATTTAAATGAACTATAATTTTACTTCTTTTTAACACTTTATTCTATCCCTGTGACTCTTATTTCACCATCTATTAAATGTGCATACTTGTTTCTTCACTGGCAGATAGTAGTGTAACCTTTGTTTTATATATGCAGGAGGCAAAGGTTTCATTATGTTAAAGATTTGTGTTCTGTACCTTTCCCCAGTAATATATTTCAGATAGAAAATCTGCATTCTTTATGAGTCCGGCCCTATAACTCCATAGATTTGAATTATCCTCAAAGTCTGGTTATGCATCAAAAGATCTCATTTTTTTTCAGAGTATCATGCCTAAAATGAAAAGCTGCGAGGTTGTTCATACACTGTTCTTTGAGGAACAGCTTTTCACAGATGGAAGGGCATAAAAATAATGGGCTGTTATCTTGTAGCCTGAAACTTCACTCTCTGAACATATGAAATATTGATATTAAATCAAGCTGTACCTGGTTTCTCCCATATGAATCCTTCCAAGTTCTTGACCTCTGTTCTGTTGCTGTTTCATTTTAGGCAGAATTCCAGTGGCAGAGTAGGGATTGGCAGGTGGTGGGGAGGGAGGTGCAGGATATCTGGACATCAGTAAAAGACAAATTGAAATTGGACTAGCCTGTTTGTGTATTTTAATAAATTCAGGGCTGGCAGAGGACAGTAAAAATAAGCATCATGACAATATGGTCAGACAGATAAACATTCGCTCAATGTGAATTTTTCACTGACTTTCAAAGACATCACCAAAAGCTGACATATAGGACTTCAAGTATTCATAAGTAACAAGTTGTGAGAGAAAATAAATTCTATAAAAAATTCTAATTAGACAGAAAATTAGTTAAGGTATTCTTGCTGCTATAAAAAAAACAAGTTCAAAACTTATAATGGCTCAAACACTCATTTCTCATGCATGTGCAGATGAAATGAGTATTCCTGATTAACTGGGGCTCTCCTGTGAACACTGATTCAGAGGTGTGGGTTCCTTCTACCTTGAGGCTCCACGAGCTTTAATAGCTTTCAAGGTTACCATGCCCCTCTTATTAAATCATGTGAAGAAAAGGAGCACAGAGAAACAATAATGTGAAGTTTTCATGCACCTGGCCCAGAAATGCTACATATCACTTCTACTCACATTCCATTGGATACAACTCAGTCACCTGGCTACACCCAAGTGTAAAACAGTCTGGGGAACGTCTGGCTTTTTACAGCAAGAAGAAAAGCTCTTGCTGATCATGGAAAAGTCTTTGCCCCAGCTAGCATACTTTCCATGAGAGCATTTTCAGAAATTTTATTCAGAGTTAATTTGACAAGATTATAAAATAGGTGAGTTATTGGTATAAAGAGTCCTTTCCATAAAAACAAAACAGAGCAAAACCAAACCAAAAGACAGCTCTGATTTTTAATAGGTCCTGAGGATATAGTCTGTCCTTTCAGTTCTTGTAATTTTCTTATTATTCTGTTTGGAAGCAATAGAGTAGAAGGGAGCCATATACACCTGGAAAGACCTTGGATAAATTCCTCAAACACCTGATCTTTACTTTCCTAATCTATACAATGACATAAGAGTAGTGTGTCTGGATTCTCCATTGTTATTATGTTCAAATGTGATGGTTTCTGATGCTAAATTAAATACAGCCTAAAGCTGCCTCCTCACATATTTTAAGTTCAGCCTAAAGGTTTCTCCCTACCTTAACCTAACGGGATGTATAAACTGTAACCTAACTGGATGTGTAAACAGACTGTAACCTACACTTGCAACAAATAGGCAAGTAACAATTTGCTAATTGTTCTTTGCTCAATTAAACCTTGTTAAATTCAATTTGTTTAAAGTTTTTCTTTTAACACTGGTAAAAGACCCCACATCCAACATAGTGTCTTATCTATTGTAAAGACTCAATAATTATTAACTATCATCCTTACACTTTAGAACATTGCTCATTAGAGTTTCTCTCATTGCTGGCATCTGAAGTATAATATATTCCTTCATTAGGCTTCCAATTTCCAACTCTACCACAAGATTTTGAATGTTATAGCTTTTCTACCAATCACTGGGGAGCTCTATTTTTAGGGTGCGGAGGTCCTAATAAAACTAAGACTGTGAATGGATTCAAGTCTGCTTTCCCCCTCCCCCCACTCCCTGGCCTTGGACATTCTCTTTCATTTCTGTAAGGGGACAGAACTCAGGACATATGGATTAGTACAAACCTAACAATGTTACCAAGCAAATAATCAAAGCAAACATCCTGTGATCCTATCATGCATGTAAAGCTTATGCCAAGGGATTGTCAAATACCTTCTCATTTAAACCTTACAATAACTCTGAGGCTGATATATAACCCCCATTATATGTTTAAGGAAATTGAACTTCAGGGAATCTAAGTAATATTCCAGTTTCACATAGATAAGAAAGCAGAGACACAATCAAACCCAAATCCATCAGCCTTCAAAGCTGAAACCATCACACTGTAGGAGATCTGCCTCTCATTGGCATAAGAAAGCAGAGACAGCAATCAAACCTAAATCTGTCAGACTTCCAAGTCCAAACCATTATACTTTAGGAGATCTACCTCTCATTGGCTACACTGAGTCTAGTTCAAACCTTGGTAGTTAATATCTGGTAGAACAGCTACAGAGTCACAGAGACACAGAAGGGAATCAAGAGGAAGGAAGTGAAATTTCTGGAGTATTAGTCATAAAAGCTATCTATATTGATAACAGATAACTAGTGTTCTTTCCAGTGACTCCTAGAAAGGTAACAGTTATTCCAGGTTTTTTAAGGACACTCATCCAATAGCAGACTACTTACACCCATCCTGGGGATAAATTGTACACCCTTTGGAGGTTAATACTTTCAAGACCTAAGGCGTAATTTAGATGAAGAATTCATTAATTGGCTCTCAGGGGGCCCATCCACCAACAGGAAACTATTTTATTTTCTAAACCAAATTCTATTTATACAAGTTTTATATCTAGCTTTAAAACTTTGTATTTTAAAATCAATCTTGTACATATTCTTTGAAGTATGTTAGCAAAATAAGACTGACATCTTTAGGCTGAAATCCACTCAAAGTTTACCATCTATCTCCCTTATATTGGTTCTTATCCAGAAGCTTCTCTCACTCTTCCATGCTCTGTTGCATTGGTTTATCCGTCTTAAAAATCAGTTGGAAAATCAGAAAATGTCGCTTACATGAAGCAATAATCAATATTTTTTTCGACATACATGGTTTTTGTGACTCAAGAATTAGGATTAATTTTCTTGAAGAAAAATAATTATGTGATGAATTAAATACAGATCTTCAGCTTTCCATTATTTTGTGAGCATTTTGTTGAGCACGAATTAAATGAAGACATCTTAATACATTGAGCATAAGAAAAAAAAAGGACATGTTTTGCTTCCTCACAGAGGCAAAGGTGGAGAAGTTATATATACACACAATATGATCTAGGAATATTTACTAAGGAGTAAATAACAAATGATAAATCCTCTTATAAGAAGTGATAAGTCAACAAATGATAAACTCTTTCATAGGATGCCACCTTAAAGTATTGCTCTTGGGTTAGATTATTAATCTCTGGAAATAAATGATTTAACTGAAATTTGAATTCCCTTAATGTGCTATTAAACAAAATAAAGCACAATAACCTGCTTTAATATTTAGGATTCATAAGAATCAGTAAATAAACAGGAAATATAAGAATTAATTCCATAAATACACATGTTAAGAAAGAGGAAACCCCATTAATGGGAATTATTCTTTTTCTGTGTATTGACATTTAAAATTGTTTTTAAAAATCTCTTTAATTTAGCAGAAATGGGTAAAATTTTGTTGTATAATTTCAGTTTCTGTATGCTTATTGTTCTTAAGTGAGAAAAAAAAGACCTAACCCTTGATTCCACTGCTCTCATATGACTCTGCAGAAAAAAAAAGGGGGGGGAGTGTTTTTAAGAAATGACTCCCAAAGAAAGAATATAATATGGATCCTAGAAGGCAGAACCATAAGGAAAATATTTTAGCCAGAAACTTCATGCTGTAATATCATACTGTTGATAGGTTGATTTCATTAGCCAATGTTGATAAGCACTCCAATTATAGATTTAAATCAAAATAGAAAATATAGATTACTCTTCATTTAGAAGAAAATATTCCACCAAATGGATGAGAGAAAAACCTAGGCTTAAGTTATATAGCAGTCAGGATATGCATAAAAAAGAAAATGGAGATCAAGTAGTTGTGAAGCAGATGTACTCTTTTTCTGAACTCTTTCAAAATACAATAGCATTAAATTATTGACACAAAGTCAGTTTGTCTTGATTCCTGTGGTCTTGATTCTGCAATTAATAATTTGCACTCTAAATTTAAAATGATCAGAGGCAGTGTGTTGAAGATGACAGACTTCTGGATCTGAAGTCCACAGGCATCATCCACCACTTCCCTGCTGTGTCTCTTATCCCTGTGTGCTGTGCCCCAACATTGTGTGTGCTGGAGTGTTCTCCATCCTGCCTGCTGCCTCTTGCTGTCCATCATTCTGCTCTCAGGGTTCTGACAGGCTAACGACCCAGAGCTGCTGGCTGACTGCGGTAGGGTGAGTTTGGAAGATGGGTGGTCACAGAGAGAGCTCTAGAGGAAAAAGCATGTTAGATGAGGTCTTTAAAAGTCTTTAGAAAAGACAGCTCATGCATTTCTAGAGTCATAAATTGTCACACTAAGCCAATGATCTCATTTTAGTGATATTTGTTATTGAAAGAAATATGGGTAACAACTTGTCTTAAAATCATTTCATGATGTCATAGTAAACAATATCAAATCAGCCCAGGGCTCTGGCATTTCACACTGCTTTTAAACATTAGCAAACAAACAAAAAAGAGACCTCTTCATCCTCCTTGAGCAAAAAAGAGGTGGAAATGCAAAATCAAATCATCATGTCTATTTTAAAAAATGTATTTCCCCATTTTTGCCATGAAGTAGTATACTGTTTGGAAGGTTATTTTTATTTTGTGTGTATGCTGTAGTGCTCAACATTTTAATTGCCACTTCCTCAATAAAATTATTGGAAATCTTCCATCTTGCCATTAGCACTTGCAAAATAACTGTTAACAATATGTTATCCAGACACAGAAACTTCATAATTAATGTTGGAATAGCCTTCAAAGTCTAGTGACTAAAATATATCCTATAAAAATTACTGGACTTCATTCAATGCTGCTCTGCTGTTTTAAAGTTCAATAAATGTGTTGAGGGGGAGATATTTGGCAAACTAAGTTGGGCAGTCTGGCAGTGAGACCCGAGACGCTGGAGAGTTTGGTTTCTGTTGCATGGTAAACGTACGAAAGGCTGCCAGAGTTTCAGTGCAACCCGTGAAGGGCTGAAGGAGAGCTGACCAAATGCAAGTCCCATTGGGATTCTGAACAATCATTCGGGGCTATATTCCCACCTTGTCAGTTGATGAGGCTCTTGGGGCAGGTTCCATTTAAGCAATAAAACACAACAGGCCATGTATATATCTGGGTGATTATAGCATAACTCAGATTGTGTTATAAGTCATGAGGCTGAAGGCCAAGTGTCTTAACTTCATGAGAAGTACAATATTGGCCCTGAAACACATTGCCTGAAGTGTCTTATTGCTGTCAAGAAATGGAATTTCTACAGTACATTAAGAAAAGGAAAACACTTAGCACAGTGGATTTAAAATAAGCATGGCTATGACATCACTGACAGCTAATCAAAACTCTAATTGCAACCAGAGTTCTGAGGCTATTGTATAAAAGATCTTAACAGACACAGGCACAAATACAGGGACGAATAATGTTAATGCCCTATGCCATGAGAGGAACTTCAGTAGCACAGGACACTGAAACAAGAATGGGGTGGGCTGACAGGCCAATCTCCTTAGCATTAAGCTGATAATTTTGCAGTTAACTCACCTTGAGCAATTAAACCAAGAAAAAGGAGTGCAAACACTCCTTGAATATTCTTTCTGCTTCAGTTGCAATCTTCATGTTCATAGAGTTAAATATTTCTTTAAATTATTAAGAGATGAGACAAAATAAATAGAATATATATATCTTGAATTCAGATGCCATAGAAGAGATGAAAGGTTATAATGAACTGAGAAGAATTTGAGGGTCACATGTTGCTCATGATCCATGCAAGGAATTTCTAGTGATATTAAGTTAAAGTTGTCCAAAAGGATTGAAGTCAGTATGTGGTCATAAGGACGCAGTTCAGATTTTACATCTGAATCTGCCTAACACCACAAAGTGGAACCTACATTTCAAGGTCCAGTTAACAGCCTCAATAAATTTAGCCATGCCAAAGCACATACTGAGAAGGTATGTTAAGAAGGTGCCATGGGGAGGCATATAACATCATAAATGAAAGCAAAAACAGGCTGGTCTCAGGAGTCAGAGGATTTGGGTCTAATGATTTTCTGGGTCACCATGGATAAATACTTAATTTTTGTGGGCTTTAGTTTCCCTCAAGCTGGCTCTCCTGGATTCTGGTTACTGGCATTTCTTCCTCAGACCCAAAATGAAGCTACTCTGTGTCATTTCCTAAAAGTTCACTGACAATGCCATAAAGAGGGAAAATATAACTGGGAAATGCTGCCTTTGACAAATCATGGGATAATATATGTATATTTGGAGGTGAAAGTCAGATAAGAACTTTACCTTCAGTTTATAGCCTTATAAATAAGCAATTACTAATGCACCCTTACTAATAGCATCAGAGCAAGAAATTCTGCATGTTCTTGTGGGAGAAAACAAGTAGGAATTTGTCCCATCAAAGAATCCCCTCAAATTCTGGAGCAAAGGCCCCACAGGAATATGTAGCTCCCTTCTCAATATATTGAACATTTTTACCTACATTATATTCATCAGCTATGGTTATACTCATTTATAGGTAATAACTGTACACTACCTGTCATAAAATATCTCTCACAGTTTTGTGTATTTATGTATTTATAATCATCTTTATTTACATTAGCTTGGGTTCCACTGGAACAATAAAGACGTTAAATGAGTAACCAAATGACTAAAATTGGAGCTAAGTACGATTTTAATTCCTTAAAAATGTTGTGCTTTTACATCTATACTCTTACGAAATAGAACAATTGATTATGCCAAAATTTTCTATCTCAGTGTTTCAAAATCTAGCTTTGTTTAGACAACCCATGAAAGATTGTTATGAGTCCTGTTAGTCAAATGAATTAGGGGTCAAAGCCCCTAATGAATGTGGGGCTTAAAACCTAGATGACAGGTTGACAGGTGCAGCAAACCACCATGGCACATGTATACCCATGTAACAAACCTGCATGTCATATACACCTATCCCAGAACCTAAAGTAAAATAAAACAATTAATAAAGAGTCCTGTTGGTTTTAATGGCATCTGAAGTATAATGCACATGTTAGTCTAATTTGAAATAAGCCACATTTCCAAATTTAGTTTTAAATAATGATCCTGTAATGGGCATTTAATAAATGAGATTCCTTATTATTATAACCTTCTACATGTAATGATAGACAAAGACAAAAACTGTAATTAAGACAATTAGATTCTAATACTTATTCAACTAATGACTTAGGATGTAAAATACTGTCATAATCTCTAAATTAGTCACTGAATAAGTTGAATAAGAATATTCCACTAACACTACCATTAAGAGAGTGTTATATCTCATGAAAAATGAGGTATTATACAGAGATACAAGCACTGGAGTCTAACAATCAGCTAATAATGCATCAGTCAGAGCCACTAAGAAGTTATGTATATTCTTTTGTTGTATACCAATGCAATAAGTATGTACAAAGCTGCTTTCAAAGGAGGCACGTCTAATACTTCTAGTAACAGTGTAACATAGTTTCACCTTTGAAATGATCTGCCTAGGAACATACCATGGGCTGCCACAATGTGACCAGTTCCTAATTATTTGAACTAATGAATATCCTGGATAAGTTAAGTCAACAAATAAACCCAGCTCTCTTATTTTAGACATTGTTTACAACATACTTGTCAGAAGCGTTGCTGGGGTGTTGATGATATTTGGTTATAAGACCCAAAATAGATATATTCTACTTCAACAATCATCCCTCTGAAGAGGTACTTGGTGGGCCACCACAAACACAGATACACACACACACACACACATGCACGCACACACACACAACAGGCACAAGGGAAGCAAAGCACAAAGTGTTGGAAGGCGGGGAATGGAGGTTGTTTGTTTTTTACTGGCTTAGCCCTGGCCAATCACCTCCAGTACCAAGTGAAGGTAAAACAGGTTTGACTCTTTATTCAACATAATCTAAACAAATAAATGGAGCCTTTTCTTTATCCCCAGCCCTTAGTGACATTAGGCTGTTATCATCTTCTGGCCAGTCACATGGTACAGAAATCAAAGCAATGACTAACAAATGCAGGTATGCTTTCGGAGAGAACAAGACAGCATTTGGCGTTCTTGCTGCACCAGCAGCAAGATGCAGGGTCACAAAAAAGAGTTCATAAACGCATGGTGATGAACAAAGTGACCCTGACCACCAATCAGTCATCCCAGACTATGAACAATCAGCTTAGCAGCCCTTCCTTGATTGGGGATGAACGTGGAAGAGGCTGAGCAGAGAGGGATTGAAAAGGTAGAAGGATTCTCTCTCTGCTTCAGTTTTCTCTTTGACCAACAATCTATCAGTTCTATATGTTTAATGAGATATGCTGGGACATGGAAAAGAATTGTCAGATTTTTTTTAATGACATATTAGGTGGGGTCAAAAGAAAGTCTGCTTGCTAACGGTGTCTCACAGGGAGTAACTTTTAGGAAGGTGGAAGTAAATGCCCCTCCAGGTAAGTCCCAGATCTCTATTGCCCCCACCTTTTGTGGTGGGGGGGCAATAGAGATCTGGGACTTACCTGGAGGGGCATTTCATGGCAGTCTGTGGACTATAAAATGCTACATGGATAAGCTTGCTGATGGCTCATAATTTACTGAAATCCCTTTCCCCCACCAACCCACATATACCATGTAGCATAGGGATAATGAGAATATGAGTCCACCCCACATGAAGGAGCAGGTGGACTATCTGTTCCACAAACAGAACCTGTCTACTGTTTAATCATTAATGATGTAACTTACATCTTCCTCCTCTGAATGAGTGAAATAACTTTTTCCTAAAGAAAGAAAATAAGAAAGGCTAAAAAGATGGGAATCAAATACCAAAGAAGAAAGGAAAAGCAAGAGCCTAAAAGAAACCACAAAGAAATGAGTCAGACCTCAGTAGTTAGGGTGATTGGTACTGTGATAAATCGAATAGATTCCCCTGAAGAATTCATGTCCACCCAGAACTTGTGAATGCAAGAATATTTGGAAATAGGGTCTTTGCAGAGGTAATCAAGTTATGACGAGGTCATACAGGATTAGAGTGAGCCCTATATTCAGTATGACCGGTATCCTTATAAGAATAAGGAAATTTGAACACAGACACAGAGGTAAGATGGAAATGTGAAGATGGAGGCAGAAATTGAATTATGCTGACATAAACCAAGGAAAGCCAAAGACTTTTGGCAACTACCACTACCTAGGGGGATGCAGAAATGGATCTCCCCCTGGGGTTTTCAGGGAGAGCATGGCCTTGCTGATACCTTGATTTTGGACTGCTAGCCTTAAAAACTGTGAAAGAATAAATTTCTGTTGTTTTAAACTACCCAGCTTGTGGTAATTCATTATGGCCCTAGGACACTAACATAGACACTAATGGTGCATTACTAGAACTTGTAGGTTTATTACATTGCTTTTTCCTTACATGGCAATTTATTCCATTCACACATGCACACACACACACACACACACACACACACATTAGCCCTTTCCATAGGAAAATAATACTATTTATCCACTCCCAGAAAAACATGCACTTGGAGTTTTTTTCCCGTTAGTGGGAATTTATTGGTACCATATTCTCCCTCCACTTTCTCTTCATTTCTCTTGTAATCATCATCATGCATTTGCAACACAGACTATAAGGATATGAGTACAATTTTTAATTATGGAGCAGAATGTTTCTCTATGCTATCAGGCTTACATGAAGACAAGATCTACAATCCAGTCTCATTAGGACTATTATCTCCTGAATGACCGAATTAACTGATCCAAGCCACAGTGAGGTCATGAAAATGATTACAAAGATTACATAGACAAATTGCATTATTTATCTTCAGTATTACTTTTCTTGCACTATAATATATTTTGTATTCAAGAACTTGGATGAAATAGCCTTGATTCTCTAAGTTGCAGTAATGCCTTTTTATGTGCTTAAATAATTTTTTCCTCTACCTCATGGTACTGATTAAGAATTCCTTCTCCAAATTAGCTTAATTTGCATCAAGGGATACATAAAAATGAATGGCACTAACCATTATCTTATAAATGTATTCAGAAATAATGATGATCAGAACTATCCTGCTGTGAGTTTTATCAATCACAGGAATATTGGCAAGGGTAGATTTATCATATAATGGGCCTAAGGGAACCCAAATTTTGCTGCACTTAGATGTTGCCAAGTATCCTGACTTCAGCTGAGGTTTTGGTCAAAAGCCCAGCTCTCAGCATTTTTATCTCAGTCCCTATGTCTGGGTCCTAAATACAAATGATCATCATGATAACAGTAATGAGAATGACAGCTAATATTCATTGAACACTTGTTATGTCTTAGGAACTGTGCTAAGAATTTTACCTATATTAACTCACTTAACCATCACAAAACTTCTATGATGTAAGTGCTATACTTAGGAAATAGATTTAGAGATGAAAGATAATTGTACCTGATGGGATCCATCCCAGCAGAGAACAGAGGGAAACTTCAAAATAGGTAAACAAAGATAATTAAATGAAGGGCTATTTACAAAATTGTGGGAATGGTTAAGGGAAACCAGCAAGCAATGGTGAAGGGATAGCACCATTAGAAAGTCCTTACTGGCCCAATCTGGAACATTGCAAGACCAGTCAACAGCAGCTGAAGCCTTTGAGATAAGTGCACCGTGATTGATAAACTGTGGCCTGGAAGGCAGGCATCCGAGAGAATAACTATCCTCCCCTCCCTCTCTTCTTCCTCTCTTGGATCTCCTGAAGCATCTCCCATTAGTTGAACCCAACTGTAAACCAGAGGTAAAGAGAACTTAGCAATGTAGTCCCTAGAGGCCAGCCTCCAGGCTGCAGAGCAGGGTGGAGAAGAATGGAGAATAGATTTGGAGAGACAGACGAAGCCTAGTACAGTAATTTACCCAGGACATACAAAAGCATTTTGGTGGGTGAAAGCAAATGCAAATCTGGGCAGGGCTTACATTTTTAACCACTACACTGTTTATTAGGAGGAAGAAAATTCTGATAAAGAACCCAAGGGGTATTGCAAAGAATGATGTTTCTCTCACCTACCCTTGTAGAAACCCACCACAGCCTTCCTGCTCCAGCTGAACTAATCTTTGCAGAGAGCTCCTCTGATGCAGACAAAGAGGGTTTCTGCAGAAATGAGAGAGTACACAGCCACACCCCCACTAGAATGTAAGCTCCCTTATTATGGAGATTTTAATAAGCTTGTTCACTGCTACCTCCCTTAGAATTCAGCTGCTGAGATAAAAGAACTGTCTTTTAGACCAAAAGACAATGAGCTATCCATCTTCAAAATGAAACCACCGAGAAACAGAATTTAACAAATGAAATATTCTGACTCCCTGCTTATCTGTCTTGTTTCCAGTCCCTCATTTCTTTCATCTTTATAGTTCTGAAATGGTTCTAGTCTTTAATTAACTGTTGAATTTTTTTACAGGGAAAATCTATTGAGCGTGATGTGTTATGTTTTGTGCTAAAAGCTTTATGTACATTATCTTACTTGGTCCTTATCACAGATCTTTCTGAGATAAACACTATTATTAACTCAATCTTATTGTTCAGTACACTAAGATTCAGACCCAGGTGTATCTGACTCCAAATGTTAAATAAACTACTTATCGCATACTGCCATCTGATTCTGATTCTTAATATCACTGTTAAAAAGCAACAACTGAGCCGGTCATGAAGGTTCACACCTGCAATCCCAGCACTTTGGGAGGCCAAGGCTGGTGGATTGCTTGGACTCAGGAGTTCTAGACCAGCCTGGGCAACATGGAGAAACCTCACCTCTGCAAAAAGTGCAAAAATTAGCCGGGTGTGGTGGCGCGTACCTGTAGTCCCAGCCATTCAGAGGACTGAGGTGGGAGGATCCTTTGAGCCCAGGAGGTGGAGACTGCCGTGAGCCATGACTGTGCCACTGCACTCCAGCCTGGGTGACAGAGCAAGACCTTGTCTCAAAAATAAAATAAATACATAAATAAGTTAATGGAGAGCTATGTTCATGGACTAGAACTTCAATATTATGAAATATATTGTTCTATAATATGTCTCTCATTGTTCTACAAAGTTATATTGAAATATATTTTTTAAATTCCTTCATAGATATGCCATGATCATATATTGAAAGCTCAACATAGAAAGGTTCTAATTACCTCCAAATTCAGCCATAAAATGATAAAACTACATGAAAAATATTTTGGAAAATATAAATACAAAGAAAATATACAAAAAAAAACAGAGGTGGCTAAGTTGTTTTGATGCCCTATAGGTGGATGATGAGTAACTGTGAGTCATTAACAGACAGTTAAAACCTAACTGTGAGAATCAGGACAACACTTTGGTAGCTCAAAAAGACGCCCTTATCTCTGAAGTGGAAGAGTAGACACAGCTGAGCAACACCCTAGAGCTTCAATAGTTGAATCTCAGAGCTCCAGAGACACTTCAACTTTCACCCAAGGCAAGTCTGTTATGCTAAGAACCCTGGTTGGGACACCCTAAACTACTGGATGGGACACCTGGATGGATTACTCTGCAAATAGTTCTGCAGTGTTTCCTGAGACTGTTGGAACTGTGTGTCATCTTATTTTGGGTAACAGTACGAGAGAACTTCTTCACCTACAAAAAGGATAGGTCTCTCTTGTTAGAAGTATGGAGTTGTTTCGTTACTGCATGGACATTCTCATGTGTATACAAGAGTGCATATGGAAGCTGAACAGTTTCCCTTGATGACTTTGCAGCCCTTCCAGTGACCACCTCACTGCAGTCTTCCTGTTGCCAACACTGGTGCACCCCAGAACTTGCACTTGCAATGGCGCCCTAAACACTTCTCCATGCTCACCCACCAGCCCCAGTTCACCTATACCCCAAAAGGTTGTTTTCTGCCACCCGACAAAAGCAGACCAACTTTGGCTCAAAAAAAATAGCAAACATCTCAGCCATCCAGTTGCAACCATACCTACTCCACTGAGGTCTGAACCCTGGCCTTGGGAGGGCACTTTCTTTCCAAGATGTTTCTTCCTTGGATATGTTTCCTCAGTCCTAGGAATCACTTTAGGGTCACTTTTATACTTTATAGTTATTCCTGTACCATAGTTTAATAATTCTTTACTTTTAAAACCCTTTGTTCATATTACATTGTAGTTTCTGGTTTGTAATTAGACTCAGATTGGTAAAAGGTACTATATCAAGGGATCCAGAATGTAAGATTAAATAATCAAAAATTTACTTGCTTGAGGACACTTTCTTGGTGTATTTCTTGTTGTATTACCTGGCAAATTTCTTGTTTTATTTCCGGGCAAAGACTCCAGGTAATACAACAAACTCACTGCTAGAGTAGCTCTTTGATGCTCGAAGACAGTTACGGCAAATGCTGAGAAAAGTGGAAATTCCTGAGTTGCCTTGGCTTATAGTAGAGGCTGAGGGAAGAGTGTGTGCTGGAATGGATATGTTGTAAGACTAGATGATTATGTTCTACGTAAAGCCTAGAGAGCATACCATTCACTAAGGCCATTAAAAATGCATGGGTGGGAGTAGTATGAGCATCACTGAGAAGTACATGGTACCTCTCCACAGAAGGCTAGGGCTGACTTTAGGGAAGGCAGTAATCATTAATATTCATGACGATGATGGGGCCTGAAAGTAATAGAGGCTAGGTGGGTGTATTTAACCACCAGAAGCCAGGAAGGTGCAATTACCATAATCCCTTGCAAGGCTGTTGAGGTAGCTAAGAGTCTTGCCCCACAGGGAATTGTGAAGATGGTTATTAGGACACGGCATCTTCAAGTTACACAACAGACCAGTAGCCAGAAAGTGTGCCGTATAACCTCTACAACAAGAAAAAAGGGAAGAATGGAAGAACAAGAAGCTGAGGACAGTTGCCCTAATTAAAAGTTACAATCTCTTGCTCAGTTTCTGGAGTTGGGCCAATTTGTAGATCCAAAACCCCTTGACTTGAAGGGGTCCCTAGAAGAAGAACACTGCAATAAACATATACCATAATGATTTCCCCAGTCCTTCCGCAAAGAGACATATGTCCATATACTTTGGTGACTGGATACACTGGGAAAAGAGGAATACCCGGACATATCAAGACACAAGGTCTAAGTTGACACTGATTCCCAGAGACCCAAAGCATCATCACAGCCCCCTTTTAGAGAGGGAACTTTCAGATGCCTGATAATAAATGGAGTTCTGGTTAAAATCTAGCTTATAAGGTCTACGGACCAAGTGGTCATTTCCTCAGTTCCCTATTTTATAACTGGAATTGACATACTAGGCAGATGGACTTACCCTACATTGAGTCCTCAGCCTATGGAGGAAGAGCTATCATAGTGGAGAAAACTGAATGGAAATCTCTGAAACTGTTCTTGTCCCACAGACCAAGACAGTCAATCAAAAACAACTGCACAAACCAGAAGGGAAGGCAGAGATTAGTGTCTCCATTAAAAAGATGCCAGGGTAGTGCTCCTGATTACATTTCTGCTTAATCTGGCAGTCTTCTCCCTGCAGAAAGCAGGTGCCTCTTTCCAGCCTTAAGCTTCTTTATCCAGAAACAGCAGAGAGTGATTCTGTTGTCACGATTATTACACATGGAAATTTCATCACTTGAACTCTGATTTATTACTCAAATTATGAATACTTGCAAATCACACCAAATTAGGACTCTTTCATTTTTTGTAGAGTTTTTTGGTTTTGTTTTGTTTTTCTTTTCTTTTCTTTTCTTTTCTTTTTTTAAAGAGTTCGAGAAAGAGAACAACCTGGCTATGCCTTTGGACAGGGAAGATTACACTCTGGACACATTATATTCATCTTGACTGCACTCCATCAACAAGAAAATTCATGACATTCTCAAAAGTGGCACATTGCTCTTTGGTGCTTTGCTTCTCCAAGTTCCTCTATGTGGATTGTTTTTTTCCCTATATTTTGCCAGATACACTACAGCTTCTATTTTCAGACCCAACACAAGAGCTACCTTGACCAGGACACTTCCCTGAAACTTCATCTACACACCACACTAGTTTAGTTGTCCTTTCTTGGTGCTCCAGCAATACCCTCTGCAATTTAAAAACTGCCAATAATATTGCACTTATTTTATAACCACATTTTAATATATCTGTCTCCCTCTTCAACTGAGAGCTCCTTGAGGGCAAAAACTGTGTTGCATTCATCTTTGAGCCTCAGTGGTTTAAGATAGTGCTTGACACATGCTTGGTAGTCCATAAATACTTGCTAAATAAAGGAATAAATGATAAAATAAATTTAAATGTTCTAGTGTGATGCTTGGATTGTATACCAGATCCTTAGAATGCAGCACTTTATGAGCAATTTCCTCCAGAACACATTAGACTGTGTCATGAATGTGTATGTAGGCAATTTTCCAACTCATTCTTTTGAACTGGAACAACATCCTACTCCAGACCACCCAGCAAGGACCAGTCTCTTTGCTTACCACTCCACACCCAGACTGAAACATTGGCCTTCAGTTGATTCCAGGTGGACTACTTGGCACACACCATCTCCACAGATGTGTCCACAGAAGGTCAGAAGAGTTATCAACAGCAGAATTATTGATTAACTTCTAGGACATAGTGTGTTCCCTGAGGGCCTGGGGTACTGCTGGAGCCCCACACCTGCTTCATCTGTTAAGAGTCCCTTTAGATGATGCCACTTTTTACTCCTAGCTTAAAGCATCATTTTACCAGGCTCCACAGAACTACGTCTGTCATGTGCCCAGTGAGAAAGTTCTGTCATGGCAGTTAGGTCAGTTGCATATCTTGTATCTATCTTAGGTTAGATCTTATATTAATTCTCAAGCCATACAAGCCTGATTTCACCATATAGAAGAACCTGCTGCAATCAAAGCTACAACCAAGATCTGCATGCACCACATACAGGAAAGAATTACAGCACAATTAACATAAATAATTAACTGTTTAAACATCTGTGCACAGCAGCTAATAATATGTTGGTTACTCTTTTATACCTTTTTCCCCTGCCTGATTTGTTTTTCCCAGGTTCAAAGTATAAAAATATGAGACATCAATAAATTCAGATATATGTCTCTACCAGAACAGAAAGGATCCAACTATACGTTAGGACCAAACAACTTCACATAGTTAGATCTTTTATCATTGTTCAGGGACATCAGGGAAGGAAGTGGGAATATTATCAGCTTCTGAAATACACTAACCTAGATTCTTATCTAGGCTCCACCACTTACCAAATGTACAACTTTGGACAAATTATTTCATCTCAGTTTTATTCATTCAGCTGCTTCCATCTTATCATGCTGCTCCTCATTATGAGATATGATCTTTGGTCTTGAATATATGGTTCTAAATGGGAAAAAAGACAGAAAAACAAGTAAAATACAATTTAAACACTTTCCAGTTACTCAGGAAAGTATTGGCTCAGGTTTCTAGGAAAACAGAACAGGCATTCAAGTTAAAAACAATATATACATGCCTCTCCCAGAGGCTCACATAGAATATATACTACGGAATAACAATATCATGAACACTTAGGATCAGAGCTACCCACTTAGTCATCGTTCTGACCCCAAATGAGTGTTTATATCACTTGGCTATGTAATGTGCTTTTTAATGTGCAAACAAAGTCCATCAAGCAAATTCCAAATGTCTGTGCCATAATACTCTGCCCTCCGGATGTCTCAGCATAATTGATCCCAAATTGAATCTGCCTACAAGTTAAGATTCAGTAGCTAGTAAATCTACTACTTACTAGCTACTCGACCTCAGCTTCTCATCTGTAGAATTGTTTATAATACATATCTCATGGGGTCAGTGTGAGGATCAAATGTGGTAGCATATTCATTTTAAAAAATGCCATCAATAATTGTCAGGCTCCTAATTGTGTCTTCAGCATTATGGATAGAGTGATAAATGAGAAAGAATAACCACTCATGAGGAGTCTTAAATCAACATTCAAAGCACAGTGCCTGCCACAATATTCTGCTCTACAAATAGTAGTTGGTAGGATTCGAAATCTGACAGCCAGAAGGATATTCAACTGTTTATACTCACAAGAAAGATACATACACTTGCCATATCCTGCTCCCATGTCTACAACAAGATTCTGTGCCTGTGGTCCCCATATCTATATTACTCAATTTTGTGATCATGGGCACACTAAAAGATTATTGCAAAACAATTTAGTTCCAGAAGATTCCAAGGATGATTTATACCAACTGCCCAAGGCTGGGCAATTTACAAAAGAAAGAGGTTTAATGGACATACAGTTCCACGTGACTGAGAAGGCCTCACAATCATGGCAGAAGGCAAGGAGGAGCAAGTCACATCTTACATGGATGGCAGCAGGCAAAGGACAGAGAGAGAACTTGTGCAGGGAAGCTCCCATTTTTAAAACCATCAGATCTCTTGAGACTTATTCACTATCATGAGAACAGCACAGACTTCCCCCCATAATTCAATTATCTCCCACTGGATCCCTACCACAACATATGGGAATTCAAGATGAGATTTGGGTGGGGACACAGCTAAACATATCACCAAACAACCCTTAAAAAGCTCCCACTGATAAATACTTTTGCTGCTGCCTATGTATATAACATTTATTTAAACTTAATAAAAGGAATAGTATTTCCAAAAATATCCCCTCAAGTGGTATGCTATCACTTATTACCTATGCATAGTTTTATGTATATCAACCTAAACTGCATGTTATATAATTTCTTCTAGCTGAGCTTCTGTTTTTCTCATTCTTCCATAGAGTAAGTTATCAGATCTAATTTTGAAATATGAAAGCTATTATTCAAAATGTACCAATATTTCCAGGTGCACTTTATGGAAGTGCAGAACTATTTCTCAGAAGCATAAAAGAGTCATTGAAAAATGCTTTAAAGTGCCAACAAGTTAAAAGTCTGTTGAGTTGAGCAGGGTCAAGCTCAGTGGAGTGGAACATTGAGATCCATTTGTCCCAGTCCCACATTCATGATGGGCCTCATATTCAGACTTTTGACAGCCTATGGTAAAAAGGGAATTATAATAATTACAATAAGTTTTACTTTGAGAGGTAAAAACATTATTTTATTGCTTGTAAACATTTAAAATATACTACAGTTGTTTTAACTCCATGTAATGTTTATTATCTAACACCCTGCAAGTGTCAAAAACAGCCCAGGCTCTCTCAAACTTAGAGAACACCTGGAGGAGACAAACGATGTTCAGACAGCCTTTATATTCTAATATATTTGATTTGTCAAAGCTTCAAGTTGGAACATCAGTGGTCAAACAATTTCTCTAGTGATCAGAATTTTGGACAACTTACACAAGTGAAGGTCATGAGAGTGATTTATAGCAAAACCCCAAATTAATGATTTACTATTAGAAGTACAGCATATCATTTACACTAAGGACAGGAACACTGTTAGGAAAGCCTATTTAGGGGCTCCCATCATGAGTAGAAGCAATTTACTGATTTTATGTTTTTTGTTCTTCAACAAGCATTTATTGAACACCTTAAATGTTCTAAGTAGCACATCAGGTATAATGGCCAGTGGTAAAGAGACCAGTAGAATTGGTCTCTTTAGGAGATTTCACTGGCCTTTACAATGGATGCTTAATCCCTAATGCTGAGCTAAACTTTGATCCTTAATGCTGCAGTTGCTCCTGTAGGCATAATTAGTAGTTAGGTCCCTACTCTACCTCATTCTAGACTTCCCTCATCCTTGGCTGGCATTGTGCTGACTTAGTGGAATTAGACAATCATTCCTGAGAAGTCAAAGCCTTCAATTATACTGCTATGGTTGATGGAATTGCCCACTACCCCTTATCACTGGCCACAGAAGCACACCAGTAGACAACCCAGTGAGTCCTTTGGCTATCAGACATAATTATTCCATGCTCCCAAATTTGTAGTCACAACCCAAGGTCCTAATGATAATCAAGATTCACTATGCCTGGCTTTGTTGGCCTAGTTATGCTTAATACAAAATGGCCAGGTAATAATTACAGCTTTCAGGTCAGTGGATCTGACTTTTTCTCCTAGAAGAAGTCACTACCATCTGTGACCCAGGAACTCTAACTCAGCAGACCCTAAAGAGGCAGGTCAGGGAAACAAATTCCACAAATGGACTACTGGGAATGGATAAATCCTACTTCCACCTTATATTAATTTGTATCATCATTCAATAAATACTTCCTACCACTCCAAGATGGTATTATTTGTTCAATTTATTTATTAAGGAAAATGCTTGTGATGGATAAAAGGAAGAGGAACAGGAATAAACAGTGAGAGAGTGCAATTCAGGTCTGATATCTACGAAAGGAAGTAGGGAAGATGAAATGCTATCTTTGCTATGTAAATGAAATTGCTTTTATTTCTTCGTACTGCTGGAGATGAAAGGAAAGCATTCCCCAAATTAATAGCTGCATACCAAGTGTCTTGATGCTGTAGTAGCCGAAAATGAAACTACCAATACCCACCACCACTAACACACACACACACACAAACACACACATACACACACACACACACACACACTACATTTCCAGTACTCCTCTTTCATTAACCATGATCCATTTGGCTTTTGCAGAGGTCTGGTAGGTAAATTTAATGGAGACATGATGGAGAGCATTTCACATCTTCTAAGTGTTGGATAGCAGTGCTCATTTCAATACCCCTCAGGATGCTGTATGCTTTTGGTACACTTATCCTGGTCAAGAAAGTGGAGGTTAGCCCTAGGAGCTTGTAATTGGCCCTTCATTGTGAGAAGTCTATCATCTTCTAAGTATATATTTGAAGTATAACCATGGGGTAGATCTGCGAACTGCTTGGACCCACAATGAGAAAACTTTGGACTAAAAGTCTGTATAGTATCTGAACGTCATAAATCTCCACTCTACCCAGAGAACCAGCATGGTTCAGATCTCCTATTATAAGTGTCAGCTCAGCTGCCATATCTTGCAGTCTTCAGAAAGTCTAGATGTTCCATTTTTCCCAGAGTAAAATTACCCTGGTCACGGGGTCTTTGAGGAAAAGACCTGTATATATTTATCATACGTATCTGAGTTGGCACTTCAGGTTGTTTTTCCAAGAGGAATAGTCTGTTTTTCACTAGACTCTGGTGCTGTGAACTATACCCAGTCTGGAAACCGGGTAAGGTAATGATTTTTACATGGCTACAACTGATGTCAGCTGTCTGCTTTTTAGATATCAATTATTTTTGTTATACAAATCAAGCAACACTCAAGTCAACTTCCCGTCTATCTTGGTCCTAAGAAATTTATAATCTATTAGCCATCACCATAGGTCTGTGGTCAAGGCTCACTGATTGCCACTGTTGTCTTACTGCCCATTAATAGTAATCATGTTCCTTTTACCTCTGATAACTAATGCTGCTACCAGCCTCAGTTGCTATATAATAACACCATCCCCATTGATATTGGGATCCAAGTTCTGTGACCTTCAGAGGACAACCACAGCCAAAGGTCTCAAAGATATTGGAGGTTCCCTTCACCAGTGCTTACTGCTTTAGAGAATGGATTTTTCCCTCTTGCCTCTCAGGGACATAGTCAGGGGTCTCAGGTGCTAATTCAGTTCTAAGATTTCCACCACACTGAGCCTTCTGACCTTCCTCAATACTCTGCCAAAAAAAGTTCTGGCATTACTACCTTACTTACTGTAGGCCACTGCATATCCAAGTTTCAAGGAGTTATCTCAACAAATTATTAAGACTAGCTATAGACATACTCGTTAGAACACTGAATTGTGTGAAATCCCTATGAATTCTCTCTTACCCAACCCGCATGCTGCACCTCACCCCAGTTAACCCCCTCAAGATCCCATCCTGCATGTAATCCCATGTTCCTGTTGGTGTGTGTGTGTATTCATTAATATATATATATATTCATATTCATATATATGTATATATATATATATATACATCCTGTTTCTACAATTCTGTTGGTATGTAATTGTTTCTTCTGCATCAGTCTTGTACTTCCCTGCTTAGGCTGTGCTGGGACCTAACCCTGGTTATTGTCTGGAAGCAATGAAATATGGTGGGGACAGATCTTAGTAACAATGAACATCATCTTCTGAGGCATCAACTTACTCGAAGTAATCACATACTCTCCAAGGGTTACATATACTCTCCTTGACCTCCTTGGGGTTAATGGCTCTCAGGCATATTCACCCAAGTGTTTGTACCCCAGTTCTCAGAACTCTTTTCCTTATCAGAACTCTCATTTAGACACAGAGGAACTATTGAGGCTGCACATTTAGTTTTTTTTACAGACTTGCCATCTTATAAACAGATCGAGGGACCGAATTTCAGTCCAGTCAGTCATGCAGTTGCAGGAGATGAAAGTTTTGTTAAAATTGCCATAAGGTCCTCTGACTGTCACAGCATGACATAGGTTATCAGTCATCTGTCTTAAGTCCATATTTTTTTTTTGCAAGGCTTCTGTTGATGTCAGAAGCAGCCATCAACACTGCAATCCTTATTGTTTTCTCAGATAATGTTCAAGTACAGAAGATATCATGTTCTAATGCTATGTCACTCACCTGTACCTCAGCCAAATTAACCCTATGTAACAGCTTTAACAACATATTAAAGCATATTAATATAGTAAAGCACACCAGGGGTTAGTACCACGACACTTCTATACCAATTGCCTTACACTGTGTTTCCTACAGCTTTGTAACTCAAAATGTGATCCACAGACCAGCTGCATTGGCATCACTTGGGACCCTGTTAGAAACACAGACTCTCAGTCCCCAGACCAAGAGTACTGAATCAGAATCTGCACTTCATTGAATTACTCCGGTAATTTTTATGAACATTAACATATGAGGAGGTTTACTCTAGAAAACAGATCCTGAAGCAAAGCTTATATGCTGCCACTTTTTTGGATAATAAAACCCCAGTGAAACAACAGAAAGGGAAAACTGCGGCAGAAAAAAAAAGGAAAGCAAATGCATTGTCAATTCACCATAACTCCTCAGGAAATCACAGGCTCAATAATTGGTCACGTGGTATTTCTTCAGGGAGACCACATATAATCATAGTAATTTGGAAGAGTCTGTTGTTGGGAGGAAATGGGGGGAAGTGAGCAATTTATGTGCTGACTCATCTCTGGTTCCTATCTATTGGTCAAAGACTTCCACAAGAGGCTTTAGCTTTCCAGCACTTCTGGGTGTACTACCTAGCCCCTTTACACAGCCACCCCAGAAGCCAGAGTTTCTTCAGGTCATATGAGACCATACCTTGTTGCTGGATCGTACCCAGACATCCAGGGAAAGTCTCTGTTATAAAACATGTTAACCAAAGTAAATCTAGAAGAAGAGCATCTTAGAATAAACAGTATAGTGAGGTGAAAACTTTACAAAATCTATTAATAGCTGCAGAGAAGACAAGGTAAGTGAAAATATATTGCTTATTATTTATAGAAAGTGTTAAATGTTTCAGTTGAAACTTCAATTTAGTCATATATCTTCTAGAGTAATTTATATCAGTCTCTTTTCTGCAATGTTACATGATCTAATCTTGAAATATGAAAGCTATTAGTCTACAGAAAAATAAGAGAAAAAAATGGTGCATTTGTAAGGCAAAACAGAAGGATTTTTTAAAGAAACATTCAGGGAAAAAGGGAAGAACTCTTCACAAGTAAAATATGATAGGAGAAATGAAAACTATATGGAAGGAATGGAAGTAAATTTGAAGAAATTTCCAAGAATGTAGAGCATAGGACTAGGTAAAATATGAAAGAAAAAGTATATTAAAAAAACAAAATACATACATAAAAGGTCAGTTCAGGAGGTCCAACAAAATAAGTTTTAGAAAAAAAAAAGATACAACGCTAATGGGAAAATCTACAAGGTAATTTCAGAAAATTTTTTGTAGCTGAAAGACTTGAGATTCTAGATTGAAAGTGGCCCATCTAATGTTCAGCATAATAAAATTTAAAAAGATCTACACCAAGATATGTCACCATGAAATTTCAAAACACTGGGAAGAAAGAAATTATAGGACTTCCAGTAGTAAATAACAAGTTACATCCAAAGAATCAAGAATCAGAAAATCAGATTTATCTACAGCAACATGGAAGATAGAGGAGAATTGATACAAATAATGGATTTAATGACTTTAAAAATTGATATAATACCTTTGGAGGAAAATTCATTTTCACCTGAAATTCAATATCAGCAAAACTTTTAGTCAAATGCAGGAGTAAAACGAATACATTTTAAAACATTCAAGCCCTGAATATTTTTACTCAGTGTGTGTGCTTTATCAAGAAGCTATGGAAAGAGGTATTCCACCAAATCAAATAGTATACCAAGAAATAGAAAACACTGAGTCCAGATAACAGAAATCCAAGAAGAGAGAGAGAAAAAGAAACTCCCCAGGACTCCCTTAGATCCCAGAACCAGAACTGTGCTCAGAGAGTAACTGGGACAGATTAGAATAGGTCAAAAGACTCTGGGATGCAAACCTAGTAGAAAGTGTAATGTGTCTGAATATATTGAAGAGAGGATTTGACATTTAGGTATCAAACAAGCTCACCTGCAATACAATTTACATAGTCATAATAATGTAAATACTAATATAGATCTAAGTAAAACTGTGATATAACTATATTCTGAGGAGGGGAGATGAGAAGTCTGCAAGTGGGTGATGAGGGAGAGAAAGAAGAGGTGTGAGAGAGAACTAATTTCCCCCCAACCCAGTGTTGAAAGTTAGTAGATAATGCCTTAAAATGAAAAATCAAGAATCTTAAAAACATGGTTTATATGTAAAAAAACTATTTTGTTAACACAACTTCATGTTTTAATTATGTTGCTATGAAGTGTTTGGTACCATCTGGACCCATTCCTCTTCATTAATCATATTTTTAAGTATGCACACAAACACCCCTTTGCCCCAACGTGTGTGCACACACACACGTGCATGCACACACATTTTATTTTTAAAAAGTTTTACTGAGATATAGTTCACATATCATACAATTTACTCATCCAAAGTGAATTTAATGTTTTTAACATATTCACAGATACATGTATCATTAGTCAATTTTAGAACATTTTAACCACCCCAAAAAGAAACCCTGTATGTCTTAGCTATCATCTCTCCCCACCCTCCCTCAACCTCTTCCAACCCTAGGTAACTACTAATCTGCTTTCTGTTTCTATAGATATGCCTGTTCTGGACATTGCATAAGAATAGAAGCATGTAATATGTGGTATTTTGTGACTGGCTCCTTTCTCTTAGCATAATGGTTTTCAAGTCTCATCAATGTTGTAGCACGTATCAGTACTTTGTTCCTTTTTATGGCCAAATAATATTCCATTGTGTGGATATACCACATTTATTCATCCATTCATCAGCTGGTATTTGGGTTGTTTCTACCCTTTGCCTATTATGAATAATGCTGCTGTAAATTTTACATTTGTTTCTGGGTGAACATATGTTTTCATCTCTCTTGGGTATATATTTAGAAGTGGACTTATGGACTCATATGACAACTCTATGTTTAATCATTTAAGGAACTGCCAGACTGTTTTCTAACACGGTTGCACCCTCTTTTATACTCCCACTAGCATTGCGTGAGAGTTCCAATTTCACCACATCCTCACTAGTACTTGTTATTATCTGACTTTTTGATCATAGCTATCCTAGTGGTGTGAAGTGTAATATCATTGCAGTTTTGATTTACATTTCCCTAGTGGCTAATGATGTCAAACATCTTTTCATGTGATTATGGGCTATTTGTATATCCTCTTTGGAGAAATGTCTATTCAGATCTTTTGCCCAGTTTTAAATTGGGTTGTCTTTCTGTTATTCAGTTGTAAGAGTTTTTTATGTATTTTAGATGCAAGACCTTTATCAGAAATATTATTTGAAAAATATGTGTAGAATTTTGTTTTTACTTCCATAGGTTTTTTGGGGAACAGGTGGTATTTGGCTACATGAATAAGTTCTTTAGTGGTGATTTGTGAGATTTTGGTGTGCCCATCACCCAAGCAGTGTACACTGAACCGTATTTGTAGTCTTTTATCCCTCACCCCCTTCCCACCCTTTCCCCATGAGTCCCCAAGTCTATTGTATCATTCTTATGTCTTTGTATCCTCATAGTTTAGTTCCCACTTATGAGTGAGAACATATGATGCTTGGTTTTCCATTCCTGAGTTACTTCACTTAGAATAATAGTCTCTAATCCCATCCAGGTTGCTGTGAACACCATTAATTCATTCCTTTTTATGGCTGAGTAGTAGTCCATCATATATACATGTACCACAGTTTCTTTATCCACTTGTTGATTGATGGGCATTTGGGTTCATTCCACATTTCTGCAGTTGTGACAAGGGACTAATACCCAGAATCTACAACGAACTCAAATAAATTAGCAAGAAAAAAATCAAACAATCATTTCACAAAGTGGGCTAAGGACATAAATAGACATCTTCAAAAGAAGATACACAAATGGCCAACAAACATATGAAAAATACTCAACATTACTAATGATAAGGGAAATGCAAATCAAAACCACAATGTGATACCACCTTACTCCTGCACGAATGGCCATAATCAAAAAATAAAAAAATAATAGATGTTGGCATGGATGTGAACAGGGAACACCTCTACACTGCTGGGGGGAATGTAAACTAGTATGGCCCCTATGGAAAATGGTGTGGAGATTCCTTAAAGATCTAAAAGCAGAATTGTCATTTGATCCGGCAATCCCACTAATGGGTATCTACCCAGAGGAAAAGAAGTCATTATATGAAAAAGATACTTGCACATGCATATTTATAGCAGCACGATTCTCAATTGCAAAAATGTGGAAAAATATGTGTAGAATTTTGTTTGGCATGTTTTGGTAACTCTCTACATGATCACAATCTCCATTTAGACATATTTTCTGTATTCAAGTTAACTTCAGCATGTTTTGTAATTAAACTCTTATAATTAAAATTAGATGTGTTGGATACATATTAGCTGTGTTGCTTAGGATGCTACTTCACTTTCCTAAGGCTTAACTACCTCACCTGTAAAATGAGTCTAGGGATAATATCTACTACTAGTGATTAAACTGGGCTAATAGAGTAATGATTTGGCTGCAATTTCAGACAAAAATAGTAATAGCTATTATGTTTATCATTGTTGTTATTTTTACAATGTGTACTGTGTTCCAAGTATTCTGTTTGTTTATATTATCTAATTTAAACCCTCAGAAAATTATATGAAACCAACATTATCATAGATAATATTTTCCTTCTCTCAAAATTCAGGAACACTTTAAAATATTATTGTTCTATAACCATAAAAAAAAGCATTCAGGCCAGCTGCGGTGGCTCACGTCTTTAATCCCAGCACTTTGGGAGGCCGAAGCGGGTGGATCACAAGGTCAGGAGATCGAGACCATCCTGCTAACACAGTGAAACCGCTTCTCTGCTGAAAAAACAAAACAAAAAAAATTAGCCAGGCGTGGTGGCAGGTTCCTGTAGTCCTAGCTACTCAGGAGGCTGAGGCAGGAGAATGGCCTGAACCTGGAGGCGGAGCTTGCTGTGAGCCGAGATCGCGCCACTGCACTCCAGCCTGGGCAACAGAGCAATACTCCGTCTCAAAAAAAAAAAACCAAACAAACAAACAAAAAAACGCATTCAATAACCACTGCCTGGCTAAAGATAATTACTGGATTAGAATATTTGTTAAAATTATTTAAATTCAATTTTTCAAAATCCTGGTTTATTTACCTATCCTTGTGGAGTTTAATTATTTAAACCTAGTATGACTTAAATATACACTGTTTTGTTTTTAAATATATACTGTTTTGCTTAATGAAAAATATTGACAGTGTTTATTTTGGCATCCAGTTAAATTCTTTAGCAAACATTCACTTTTTTATTAAATAGATTTTCATAGTCTTTCGTCAAACATGTTTTAGTGATTTATAGTCACTCATCACATTAATAAACTAAATGATAAGCAATTAATTAAAATGCTTATTTAAAATACCAGAGGATAATATTTCAGGAGACAGAATTTTTTAAACAGCACATGTTAAAAAAGAAAGAAGGAAAACGTTTTGTGGCATGTACTATAAAATTCCATTGTCTCTGAAAACAGTCATCATGCCTTTTGTATTTGCTGAATTTTTAATTTACAGATGGCATTAGAGTGCTAATTATAAAGACGCCTTTTGGAGGGCTGCAGAAAGTCTCTATAGGCAGTTATTAAAACCAAATACATTAATCTGTGTAAAGGCTATTTCATCTTTGGATAAATAATGTATATGCTCAGATTCCACAATTATTTGAGAACCAAACACTGAAGTGAATGCTATCATATCCCTGGAATATTATTTCTTTTACTCCTAACAGCAATGAGTAGAGGCAAGTTTTATTATTACCCCTATTTATACAGAACAGAAAACAGAAGTTAAAAGAAGTTGTATGTCTTGGCAAAAGTTCTTCAGCTCCGAATATTTAAGAAAAATCTATTCTGTTGCTTGCATCACGAGTAGGTGATGAAGTCTTAATTAGTGAGTAGAGTGGGCTTTTCTTTCCTCCTTCTTCTTCTTTTTTCTTTTTTCCTTTTTTTTTTGGTCCAACAACTCTTCTATCTTTGGTGCTCTATAGCAGTGATTCTTCAAGTATAGTCCTAGATCAGCAACAGCAGGATTACCTGGTAACTTGTTAACAATGCAAATTTCCCAGGCTTACTGAATCAGAATAGGAGGATGGAGGGTGGGTGTGGTCGAGCATTCTGTGTTAAACAAGCCCTCCAGATGATTCTAAAGTGTAAGAATCACCACTCTATAGAAATTGCTCTCTCCATAGATCAATGGAACAGAACAGAGTCCTCAGAAATGATGCCACATATCTACAACTATCTGATCTTTGACAAACCTGACAAAAACAAGAAATGGGGAAAGGATTCCCTATTTAATAAACGGTGCTGGGAAAACTGGCTAGCCATATGTAGAAAGCTGAAACTGGATCCCTTCCTTACACCTTATACAAAAATTAATTCAAGATGGATTAAAGACTTAAATGTTAGACCTAAAACCATAAAATCCTACAAGAAAGCCTAGGCACTACCATTCAGGACATAGGCGTGGGCAAGGACTTCATGTCTAAAACACCAAAAGCAATGGCAACAAAAGCCAAAATTGACAAATGGGATCTAACTAAACTAAAGAGCTTCTGCACAGCAAAAGAAACTACCATCAGAGTGAACAGGCAACCTACAGAATGGGAGAAAATTTTTGCAACCTACTCATCTGACAAAGGGCTGATATCCAGAATCTACAATGAACTCAAACAAATTTACAAGAAAAAAACAACCCCATCAAAAAGTGGGTGAAGGACATGAACAGACACTTCTCAAAAGAAGACATTTATGCAGCCAAAAAACACATGAAAAAATGCTTATCATCACTGGCCATCAGAGAAACGCAAATCAAAACCACAGCAAGATACCATCTCACACCAGTTAGAATGGCCATCATTAAAAAGTCAGGAAATAACAGGTGCTGGAGAGGATGTGGAGAAATAGGAACACTTTTACACTGTTGGTGGGACTGTAAACTAGTTCAATCATTGTGGAAGTCAGTGTGGCGATTCCTCAGGGATCTAGAACTAGAAATACCATTTGACCCAGCCATCCCATTACTGGGTATATACCCAAAGGACTATAAATCATGCTGTTATAGAGACACATGCACACGTATGTTTATTGTGGCACTATTCACAATAGCAAAGACTTGGAACCAACCCAAATGTCCAACAACGATAGACTGGATTAAGAAAATGTGGCACATATACACCATGGAATACTATGCAGCCATAAAAAATGATGAGTTCATGTCCTTTGTAGGGACATGGATGAAACTGGAAAACATCATTCTCAGTAAACTATCGCAAGGACAAAAAACCAAACACCGCATGTTCTCACTCATAGGTGGGAACTGAACAATGAGAACTCATGGACACAGGAAGGGGAACATCACACTCCGGGGACTGTTGTGGGGTGGGGGTGGGGGGGGAGGGACAGCATTAGGAGATATACCTAATGCTAAATGACGAGTTAATGGGTGCAGCAAACCAACATGGCACATGGATACATATGTAACAAACCTGCACATTGTGCACATGTACCCTAAAACCTAAAGTATAATAACAAAAAAAAGAAAGAAAAAAAGAAAAAGAAATTGCTCTCTCAATGATCACTGTCAAACTCTTAATTCCAAAGTCATTGACCTTAGTTTCTATGAAATTTGCCTCTTTGGTGGCATTTAATATAACTCACCAACATCTCATTCTTGGAACTCTGTTTTCTTGAACACATTTTTGTCTGGTCACCCCTTCTGAAACATCCTCTCACTAGTTTTCCTCTTTATTCCGAAAGGAGGAGATTCCCTAAGGTTCCTAAATTCTCTTTTTACCCCTGCTCATGATTGTTCATTTCACCAGCTCTCACAGCATTATACATATATCACTGACTTCCAAGTCCCATCTCCTCCTGAGAACTTTCAATTCGTAAATTGTTTTGTCATTAACACCATTTGTTATGGACACTACAGGAAAAAAGGAAAACATGCCCTCAGAAGCAGATTATAGAAATTTACAAAACATTTGTATGACCATTAAACCTTCATGTTTTATGGGCATTATCTCAGCATTCCCCAAGTTACTAAAATCACCTTTCTCCTTAAACTTTATTTGCTTTTTGAGTCCAGTATCAGTTAAAAGTACCATCATCTACATTGAAACTATCTGACTCCTCACTTTCCTTTATCGCCCATACCTGGCCAATATCCAAGTCTCTTCGTTTCTGTAAAAACATGTCTCACATGCATCTCCTTTCCTCACGGCCGATGCCTTGTGTCATGTTCTCATCTATGCTGTAGTAGATTGTAGTATATAATAGACTGCAGTATATTACTACCTGCTTTTCCATTCTTTTCTCCATCTATCTTTCACAGTGTTGTCTGACTTATTTCCTAATATTTAAGATTTAATATTTAAAGTCACAACATTACTCTGCTTAAAAACACCCAAATAAACAAATGAAACACTTTAATACTCCAAAGTGCCCACAAAGACAAAATTCATAAATGAAACACTTAAAATTCTAAATGTCGCTTTACATTCACCTTTCCCACACATACGCTGGGCTGTGGTGGAAGGCATCAAGGCTCCATCTATCCTGTTGCTGGCTTTACATGGCCTCCATTCCCAAGACAGCTAAACATACGAAGCAATTATGTCCACTTTCCAGTTATTTTCCCTTCAGGAGGCTTCCCACAAGTTGTCACACTGAGGTAGCTTAGAGAGGGTGATCACAGCCTCCCTTAAAGGGGCACAAACTTGCCATAATGATGGAGAGAGCAAACTGTTCAACAGTGCATAAACTGCACCCTGAGTTTGTGGCTAGAACATCCGCAACAAGGGAGTAAAAGAGCAGAAGGGAAATCCTCATATTCACGCAAGTACAGAAGCCCGTGATTAGTCTCCTTGGGCTGACCTATGCTCACTATAATAATAAAAAACACACCCCTCGGTGGAGAATTAAAATGTTAATGAGACGTGTCATATATGTACTAGTATGTACAGCAATATCACATGCACATCCAGGAGACCACCCACAATATGCTTAACAACAATGCCCATTTCCATCCCTTTATGAATAATCATGCAAGATTCCCATAAAGGAAGTTTCCTCAGTGCCAGATGGTATTGTCTCATTCTAGAACAGTCTGCTCTGACCAAACTATCAGAATGTATTTTCACTTTGCAATAAACTTCTTTACCTACCTTCACTTTGGACTTGCTCTCAAATTTTGTGTGGTGAAGTTAAGAACCTGAACCAGGCCACTGAAAAAAGCACTTCTGCTAACATCCTATTGTCCAGAATTTAGCGCATGACTGCAGCAACTGCAAGGAATCTGGGAAATGTAATTTCTATTCCAGGAGTTATGAGTTCAGCTAAAGATTACAGGTTCCGATACTAAGGAAGATGGAGGAATAAAAGGTGCAAGACTATCAGCATCCTCTTACCCAGTGTTTCAAGCTTCTATTCTCAGAGAAATTCCCTAATACACAGTCTCAGTCTCACTCTCCAACAATACATAAAGGAAGCATTTCTGTATTTGAAAGATAAGTGCCCCTCCCACATCAGCATTTTACTGTCAGAGTAGAAAATACCTTAGTGATCATCTCCAGTGATAGTCTACAAACGGTTTGTTACTAGTGCATAAAGAGGTAAGATCAAAAGTTGAGAATAAACACTTAAAAATTCACAGAAATTTTACATTTCTGTAACATCTAAGCTCATGATCATTATACTTACCTCGTTGAATAGAGTACATACCAGTTTGAGTGTAATCTAATTCTCTCGGTAAATCATATGTGGCACAAGCTGTGTGTAAGTCATGTATACTAGGACCATGTATCAGTCCAAAAAGAATTGGAAATTTTTTAAATTAGTCCTTGACAGAGAGTTTGAGAAGCATGGATCTAAGCCAACTTAAGGGAAGATCTGGGGCCAGAACGTGGGGTTTCTGACTTCTGGACCAGCATTAGCTGTCAGGTTCTTAACTCTTCAGATTCTGGCATTGGTGCCACCAATCCACATCTCTGACCACCTGAGGGTTCCATAGCCTTTCCTCATCAGAGCTCTAAACCTACTGTGGGTACTTCTGAAATTTGATTGGCTTCTTTATATCCAGACTTCAGTGCTCCTGGGATGGGTCTTGCACACCTGAGTTCTATGGGATACATTCCCCAGCATTTGCCTCCACTCCTATCTCTTACCTTCAACACCATTCTAGATCCTTCCCCAAATTGCATAAACTGTAGAAAATTATGACTCTCCTACCCAGCTTTAAAAATTTCCACTGCCTAAATGACACCCCTGCAATATTCCCCCTTCCGTAACACACAGACACACGTGAAAAAAGCAATTTGGACACAATCCACTCTCATTTGAATCAACAGTCACCCTTTACTGGTCTGACCAAGTTGTTAAGTAACTAATTCACTGAATTGTTATTGATTTTTTTCAAAATGTTAGTTTTAGTGATTGTTCACATCAGTAGTTTTCACAGATGATTTCATAGGTCTGTTCAGTTCAATGTCAATTTCCCATGTGATTCACATTTCAGATGCTGAAGCATTTTTCCAGGACTTAACATTTAAAACATGAGCAGACAAGCTTTCCTTTAAGTACAGTTTACAGCCTTCTCTTTTCCCAGTGGCATATGCCCCATCCTTGCCTCTATTTCTGCTAGTGAGAACCTTTTAAAGCTCTCTTCTTTCTGGTAAAATGTATTTCCTGGATGGTTACCCTGCAGTTGGTAATTTGGCAAATTGATTTTCAGACAAAACTGATCTAGAGCCACCACCAAGGGCTACCTCCTCTCATAGTTAAATTATGTCTTTATTCACAAAGCAAATGTTTTCAGCAGCCTGGAAGCAAATGTTTGGTGGAAAAATTATTCACCAAAATTACTGTTTTTACATATATTCAGGATGCCAAATAGCATATCAAAAAATTCTCACCTCCATCCCACCTCCATAAAATGTGTTGCTTCCTGTTGGCTTCTTCCATGTGTTGAAATGAAGGGTCACAGCAGTTTGTGTGTGGATGTAGGGGTGTGGAGGGGGGAAAGGAGAAAGCAGAGAGGAGAGAATGAGATGAGGAAGTACAAGAGTAAGGCCTCTCCTTGCCTTTACTTTATGTGGCACTTTACCATCCTAAAGCACTTTCAAATACATAGTCTCATCCAACCTGCACAGTCAGTTAATGCATTTGCCAGGGCCCACATTACACTCTTCATTTTTCATTTGAGGAAATGGAGGCTCATAAAAGTTAAAGAACTTACCCAAAGTCATACAGGTAGTAAGTGAAAGAATCTGTACAAGAAATAACCTCTCAATTCTTATGGTTTGCTTTGTCCTGACTCCTACTTGGACACTTTTTGACATTTTTCCCTAAAAGAATATTAGCCAAATATTTTTACCTACATTTCCTCTAGGTATTATCATTGGTTTTCCTCTGACTATGCTTTCCTTGCTTTATTAGTAGAGTTAACTGATATTTTATTTACCATACAGTTTACTTGGCTATAAACTCCTGAAGGCCAAGGCCACATCTTCTCTGTGGTCAGTACAGTTTGTAACATGTATCTCCTGTCACTCGGTGGATCTCCATTAAATTATTTTATTTGGCTAGAGGTTTCCTTAGGTGCTTTCAATATGGCCAATGAACATTAGCCAATCAAGCAATTTATAAGATTCTGGAGGACTTCTAAGACTCCCATACAAGTTCAGAAATAAGAATAATGTTAAGCTATTTTAAACAATAAATGCAATTGTTCTAAAAACAGACAACACAGATGTTTTTCTAGTCTCTTTGACCCAATACCGATTAGCTTGCAATGTCCATTTTCTCTCCTAGAATAGAAAGCTTTCTAGTTTTCTTCTCTGCTGTACTTATCATCTGGAAAATTTGATGGTACTGGTGTTGAACCAACTATCCTAAATGGTATTACAATATACTGTTCAGTGAGAAGGTAAAATGCAAGACTGCAATGGAAAAAAAAAACTTAACAAGAACACTGCAACCACTTTAGAAGTATAAAGCTCCTTCCACAGGGTAGTTGGGACACTAAAACTTCCAGCAAAGCACATGACAATAACATCAGTGGTCTGTTATCCTCTCATAAATTAACCAGACCTGAGCAAAGACATTAGAGCAATGTCAGACCTTGTCAAACCAATAACAAGATTTGACATTTGTTACATCATTAAAGATACAAATAAAGTGTTAACCAAGACAAAGTTTGAAGAGCGAGTGCTGATAGCATGTATTAGGACTAAAAGTAAAAGACCAGAAAAGAGGTGATCAAATCCTGGATTCTGGAATATCACTACAGCTTGTTGGCAAAACTTTCTCAAGTTTCAAGTCACTGGCAACTACTTTGGTAAGAAAAAGACTATGGGAATCTGTAATAAAATGGCTCTGGGGGCTTTTAACACTGACATGGCTATTACCACAATAAGCGGGTATCCCTTAGTTCTTCACATCCGCATCTTCCTGCAGGCACTTTGTTTCAATTCCATGAAATACATTTCTCCCCGACCTCAAAGAGAACTTTGTCCTTGAACCAGTTCCATAAGTGCAAAGCCAAATAATGGCCTATAGCACTCCACCTAGTTTTTACACCTGATTCAACAGTAGATTCTACTTTTTCTGTCATTTGAGTCCAGGGGCATACTGGCCTTGGTGTTTCTCCAGCACAGAAAAGAGAAAAGTTTCCCTTTAAAACTTATAACAGACAGAAAGCTAGGTAGTCATCGAATTGCTTTATTTCCTTTTTCCTGGGCACAAAGAAATGCTACATTTCTCCAGATTCTTCTGCAGGTACATGGGGCTTTGGGGATGATGTCTTGCCAGTAGAATGTGAACAGAAGTTACAATGTCACTTCCAGGCTGAGGTTATTAAGAACAGGTGCACTTTCTCTATACTCTTTCCTCCCTTTCCACTGCAAACATGGAAGTCAAGTTCCAAATGGCATAGCCACAAAAAGGAGTTAAGTTCTGGGTCCCCGAGTCACCAGTTGAAAGAAGGATGCACAGAAGAGCCACCTGATTCACTCGGCTCTTAAGTGAGAAGAAAACTATTGAGTTATTCCACAGTTATTCAGGGATCGTGTTATATTGCGGTTAGCATTAATTTTGATGACTAATAAATAACTGCTAGAATGTTGATAGTTTCTAAAATAAATAATCCTAAGATTTACAAGATAAATGTACTGAAAATCTACCATACAAAGATTTAGATGATACATGGATGGGAATAAACATACATCCAATTGAGCTCAAGGAAACCTAACCGGCCTGAAGGGGAACAGATATCAGCTTCCATGTGTCAATACATTTAGATTCCTACAGCTACAAGGAGAGGTACAAAGGAAGTACTATTTCACATCATACCCCACCACACCCTTGGACCTGGCAGTCAAGGAAAGATCTTCAGCAAGAATAACCAGAGTGTGTTAGCTCACTGAAAAGGACTTTCACTGCCGTGTGGGGATGGGGCTGGGAAGGGAGAAGCAGGAGAACCCAGAGCAGAAGAGAAAGGAGACAAAACTGGACCACTTTAGTGATGCCTCCAACATGCAAGATCCAAGCTCGTACCCAGGCTCAGCAATGGGAAATTGGTTTGACCATGGAGATGGCATCAGTAACAGAGGCAACTGCGAAGTTCAGCAACTTGGTAGCATTCAGCAGTAACAGCAGAAGCCCCAGAAGCACCAGTCTTCTAGGGAAAAAGTGTGTGAATTCTGGGCCAGCTGGCCTAGGCTGAGGCTCTGGGTTGGCTACAGCATAAAAGGCTGCTTGGGGGAACTTCAGTTTAAGGTGAGTATAAGGCCTGATGGAGGCAGGGCTGCAGTCCCAAAGACCTCACTAGTAGAAGCAGCAAAAAAAAAAAAAAAAAAAAAGACTCTTTATAGGGATTTATTGTAACTTCTCTTAGCAAGATTACTCTAAAGATCTAAAGAGCAGTCTACTGGTTATTCTGGAATCCATTACAGAAGAGGAATCTAGAGACATACATTTCAAACAGAGTAGAGCTGTCCATTTTAAATCTCCATTTCCCTGGGAGAGTTTTACAGAGTTGGCAAATATGGCCAAGGAAACCATGCCACAGGAATAAGCAGGCCTCTCTGTCTGCCCATACTGGGGACTAGGAAGACACAACTCAATACCCACTACCTATCTTCATCAGATGAGAAAAAATTTCCCCCCATGTGTCTTTCTCCTTTCTGCCATCATAAAGCCTGCTTCTTTTCTACCACATTCTATACATTAGCTCAGGGAAAGAGCTGAATAATTGTTCTAGACCATTCAGCCTGTACCCTTCAAACAAAAATAACAAGCACAAGCATGACTGGATATACCCTGGCTGACATGGAGACAAGACAGTAATAATTGACAAAGAAGGAGCCTATGTATGCCAGTGCCCCCAAAGTCTAGCTGTCTCTGCCAAACAATGGGAGAGTGTTAGCTTGCTCTCTAACTATTTTTAAATTTTTGAAGCAGGGTCTTGCTCTCTCATACAGGATGAAGTGCGTTGGTGCAGTCATGGTTCACTGCAGCCTCAACTTCCTCAGCTCAAGCGATCCTCCCAACACAGCCTTCCGAGTAGTTGAAACTACAAATGCATGCCACCACAACCAGCTATTTTTTTTGAAAAAACAGAGACAGGGTCTCACTATGTAGCCCAGGCAGATCTCCAACTCCTGGGCTCAAGCAATCTTCCTGCCTCAGGCTCTCAAAGTGCTGGGATTACAGGTGAGAGCCACTGTGCCCAGCCACTGCCCTCTTTTTATATCAAATTAGTGTATGTTATAAAGAGTCAGATTTTATTCACTCAAAACTACTTATTGAGCACAGTTGTGCAAAACACAGAGCTAACTCTTTTGGAAACACTGATGTAGACACCTGTCCTGAACTCATGGGGCTTACGCCTAACAGAGAAGATAAGAAATAGTTTGCAATCACTATAATACAAGGTAGGAGTGCTATATCCCTTAAAAGAAGAAGACAGAAAATGCCATGGCAGTTAATTCAGAGAAAGATGAAGTCACTCTCAGCTATAAAGTGGATTCAGGACCATAAAATGTTGGTGCTATGTGTCACCATTGAGATCATCTTGTCTAAATACTTCAGGTAGAAGCTCAGGATGTTAAGTAGTTACTCAAATTCATAGAGCCAGTGACAGAGCCAACAAGCCTTGGGCACCCTCTTCTGACTCCAACTCCTTGTCCTCCCTGCTATGTCATGTGGCTTCTTGGAAGTTTAGTCATGGGGCTGCATCAAGCCGAAACAAATTATCTGCTGTTCTAGATTTGGCCAATCAGTACATAAACATCATGAGGTTTCTGACCTTAGGAAGCTTACAATCTACTAGAATACATCAAACATGCACATATACTTCTCCATACTTTTCTAAGATACAGCTAACCTTGGGAAATATAATATAGGGTCTTAGATACACTGGATTGATAGTTAATCTATTATCAACCCACACGTTTTTGCAGGAAGAGAAGGGTAAGAGTTTAGTGGATGCTTAGCAGGTGAAAGAAGGGAAGACAGAAGAGGAACAAAAACAGAAGACCTCTCTGGAGGCCAATTGACTGGGTAGTCTTAGGTGATAGATCCAGAACGGAGAACTTGTCTCCATAAAACCTAGCACCACTGCTGGGTCTTAGCAAGTACTCAGTTTAAAAGCACTACACAGGAAGTGGCAGGATGAGGAAGGATTGGGGGAGGAGAGTGTGACCTTTTTTAGGCTCCCCCAAATCCCCAGTACTGAATACTTTAAAAGAATATTGACTTTCTGTAGTGACATGCAAAACCTCCCACTCCAAAATAATATTCTTTACCTTCTTTTGGATATACTTACCTCCTTTTGGATATACTTACCTCCTCTTGGAACTAATTCATGCCATGACTTATCCCAATATTAAGGTGATTCAGCCAGCTACCATCCCCACTGGTGACTAGGAGTGACTACAGAGAGCAGTCAGGGACTAGCCCACTCCTGTACTTGCTGATCTAAGGCACATCTTACCAGCACTCACTGCTCTCTCCCAGAAACTGTCTCCACTCTTTAACCACTACAGACAAGCAGGGAGGGTGAGGGAGCTCAGAGATCTTGCTCATCTGTACTGACAGGACTTGGAGCTCAAATTTTAGCATTCTCTTTTGCTCTGAGGCCCAAAAGAAGAAGTACCCTTGAATGCAATGAAATTGTGAAAAAGGAGGAAGGAAATTAACATTTGTGGTACATTGATGACAATCAAAACAACAATAATAGCCTAACACTTATAAAAAGTTTCTGACATGTCAGGCTACAGAATAGTCTCTCTTTCAGCTAATAGGATAGATTTTCTCCATTTTAATAAAAATACGGGGTCTCAGAGAGAGAGAGAGAGAGAGAGAGAGATGAAGTGATTTGCCAAGGGTTACAGCAGAGCAGGAAGTTGGCACTCAATCCAGGTCTGTCTGATTCCAAAATTCAGACAGCAAACTGCCTCTCTATAGAGAAGCAGCTTTAATCTATGTGTAACAAAGTAAAAATAGCCCAGAAAGAACAGCTGTGTGTGTCGAGGTGAGGCAGGGACAGTTGGTTTCCCGAACAGAGCAGCATATTAAACATACTATTGCTACTGCAGCAAATATCATATCGTCCTCATCATCATCATCACCATCATCACCACCACCACCTTAGGGAATATATTGCGTTCTGTAAGTAACTGATATGATTTCTTCTTGTCTTTTGATAGGGTCATGTTTTGCTTTTTACTTTTGCTGCTAGGAAGCTCTGAGACAAATTTAAAGTTCCTCTTTAACAACTATCTAGTATTTTCCATGCATATCAGAGTTCTTATTTTCTTCTAATCTTGACTCTGGATTGTGATTTCAGTTTTACCCGGTTTTAATCATTTACTCACCATTTACATATTTATTGTATGTATTCTCCAGAGACTTCTCAAAACCTTAGTGGAATAAGGTAAGGTATGCATGACATTAAAAAGAAAAGTAATTTACCTGGGTAGGGCTTTCATCTGTAGCATCACACAGATTCTTTAATCCTTTGAATTCTATTGCTAAAAAAATTCTAAAGAAAAATCAAGACACCATCTGGCTGCCTTTGGAAAGACAGAGGTAATTCGGGTCTTTGATCTGTTCTGCACATGGATTGGGAGAGGGAGAGAGGACCAAATCTCCCTGACACAGACAATCGTTTGCTTTATTAAACAAGTGTCTTGTATTACACACAGAGAGTATGCATTATGTGGATGCACACACAAAAAAAATGATGAAAAGTAGATACTGAGCATACTGAGTACTTTGGGTTTTGAATCATTAACATCACAGCTGTTTCTAATAATTTTTCCCTAAATGCAAGCTTATTTCCACAACATGTACTAATGTAACTGTAACTGCCCCAAAATGTTTCATTTTGTAAAAAATGAAGTCTTAGAAACAACTATGCAACTGAGAGTCCATAAGCAGTTTAGATCACCACCCTATATGCCTTTATTTTGTTTTTTGTTTGTTTGTTTTTTGGTCAGCTATCATTCAAGATGGGGGCAGTTTGAAACAGTTATTCACTGATAAACTTGTGAAATGTGCCTTTCTAAACAAACAAACAAACAAAAAGAGGGGGCAAAAATAACTTCACTAATGAGAGAAGTCAAAGTTACAGGTGGAGTGCCCTGGGATTTTAAATGGAAATGCAATGAAGGAGTTGCTCATTCATCAACCACTATATGGAGCGATGATAACGGTAACGGGTCTTGGGAACTTGACTGGGAAATACCCCTCAGCTGGCCAGGGCTTGAGGCTACTTGGCATTTCTGTTTGTCGGTTGGTTCGTTTGTTCCATTAAAATTCTGAGGTTTAGACAGACCTCTTCATTCATAAGATAAAATCTGGGGTTACCTCACACTGAAGCGCAAAGAACATTTACGTTAATATTCCTTTCAGGTCCCTCCTCCTAATTACCTTTTATTTTTAATTGTTTCCCTCCATCCATGTGGTTGCTCGCTTTTCCAGATGGCTTCATATTTTTGTAAACGGTTGGGAGACTTAGGGTCTATCTCGCGGAGGTTCGGCACACAGAGGCCGGTGGTGCCTTTTTTAGGTCGCTTCTGGGCGACTCCAGACGGCCTCCCTCGAGTCCACAGCAAAGAGCAACAGACAGGGCTCCCCTTTCGGTCTGGGTTGCCATGGGGCACAGCTCCTGCTCCCGCCCAGAGTGCCAGAGTCTCCCAGGGCTGCTGCCTTCAGCCAGGTGGAGGGGTCGGCGCGGAGCCAGGTACAGAGCTCCTCCGAGCCTGAGGCGGCGGGAGGTGCCGGGCTAGGCTGCGCCTCCCCGGGCAGGACGCCAGGCAGTGCGGCGGACGGTCCCCAGAGGGCGCCACGTGCCCCCGCCCGCAGCCCGCGGAGTCCAGCGGAACCTAATTGCCCATGAACCCCTTTCTGCGGGGTCTGGAGAGGGGGCGCAGGCCGGGGTCCGAATACCCCCCACCCCACCCCTAAATCTGGGCGGACTGTGAACAGCCACACAGCGGGGCAGTTAAGGGTCTCTGCCAAGCCCGGTCCTTCCCCTACCGGGATATATTACCCGCCACCATCCGACAGGCCGGCCGGGGATTATTATCCCCGTTGTAACGCAGAGGAAGTTACGGCCGGGACGCGGTCAGGGTCACGAAATAAAAACCTGTGGATCCACGTCGCGAGCGGAGCTCTGCCGGCCCACCCCGCCCCCGAATCCTGTCGAGCCGGACTGGCCGCCGGCCGGGGCGAGGCCGAGGCCAAGGCCGGGGCGTATTCGGGTTTACGTCTGCGGGAGAAGGCGGTGGGTGGTGCGGCTGGCGAAGTCAGTGAGGGACCGGAGACAGCCGGGCCCGGAGAGAGCTGGGACCGGAGAATCGGGGTGCGGGCGCCCCGGAGGCTCTCGGAGCCGCAAGGAGGCCCAGGCTCCCGGATGCGCGGCCCCTGTACCTCCATAGCCAGAGCGGCGGGCGCCCAAGGCCAGAGCGCTAACGACGAGGAAGCCGGGGCCGCGCCGCCCGGGAACTAGAGCTCCTCGCGGGGACTTTTAAGTTTTCACTCAGTTGGCTCTGAACCTATTTTTAAAAACCAATTCTTTATTCAACTATCTAGAAGACAATGAATGACAGCTCCTTCTCCCCAACACCATTCCCGCCGGAGCTGCCCGGGTACGCCACACCTACCGCCTGGGGCGAATCTGCGGGGCACACACGCACGCCCGCCGCGCGCAGTCTCCGGGTTGGCCTCGCCTCATTGGCTGCCGGTGCAGTGCGGGAGCGCAGCCCGGGACACCGTTTGCGCGGTGGTGCGGTCTTATGGGTTCCGGGGTTTCTGAGGCTTTGGGTGAGCATTACGAGTTCCCCTTAGAGGAGTCGGGCGCCTTGCGGGGCTAGTGGCGTGTGGTGGCCATGGCTGCGCGCCCTTCTCGGCCGGCGCTCGGAGGCGGAGGCGCAGGCGCGGCGCGGACGCCGGCACTAAGCTATAACCCTTGACGGGCTCTGAAACGCAGGGGGCTGAGAGGCCTTTTCCAGACAGCCGCCCCGGGAGACGATGTATTTATTCTTCGCACTTACTGTGCACTTAGCACCGAGAGGGCTGTACTTTGCACTTATCAACAGAAACCCGCGTTCCGCGGTCCCTGACTCCCCGTGGCCGCCGAATGACGTGCCGCCGCCGCTGGCGCGGTTTTTGGGCCTGGGCTTTCCAACAGGTGGAGAGAGCTGGAAGCGACCGGTCGGACGAGCCTCGCTTAGCCTGACACCCACGCCTCGGGGGTTCGGGGGCGCGGCCGGCCAGGTCTTTCCAGGGAAGGGGGCGCGGGCTGGGCTGGAGCCGGGATTCCGGAGCGGGGGCTTACACTGGAAAGTGAATGTGCAGGCGGCCTCAGAACTCCAAGAAGCCGCATTGTAGAGCTTCCCTAGGCGCCTTCTTTGATCTCTCTTAAAAAGGGTATCATTGGTAATCGCTGAGACGAATCTCCTTTTCTAGTGACTTAAGCAATCAGAGGGACTCCTCTGAGATCCAGAGAAGTTGGGAATTGTTTCGCCTTCCTCATTGTTCCCCACCCAAGTTTGCCTCCCAAGTCTTTTTTGGTTTTACACGCACACACACACACACACACCCCACTGGAGAATTCTCGATGATGAATTAATTAGGAGGTCGCTCCTGCGTGGGCTTGCCTTTCTCTCCCAACACGCCCTTTCCCCAGAAGACTCCGAACCCCTGGCAGAGTCCGATTCCTGCCCGGGCTCCCGCGGCGGAGCCCCGCTCTCTCGGACTGGGCGAACCCAGAGGCAGCTGAGTGCGCCTCCGAGCGCTCAGCTTCCCGACGCCACCGCGACGCTGATTTATGGTCCAGTCGCTCGCTTGAACCCCAACGCTTTGGCTGGGTTAATTTTTGTCGATTGTTCCTCATCACACTCAGATAGTTTGTAGCTTGAGACGGATTTTATTTATCACCCTGCACATGTGAAATACAGTCAGACATAAAAATAACTGACTCTGGGACTCTGGCACAATATTGGAGCCGTCGGGGAATAATTTGGCTAACCGATTTAGACGTTTCACCTTCTAAACAGAAATGCAACTCTCAGTCAAACTGTAAATCAGATTGTCTTCGGCAATGTAAAAAAAAAAAAAAAAAAAAAAACACCAAAACCAGAAAGAACAAAAACTAAATGAAAGAAAACGCAGATATTGCCCAAAACAATATGAGCTTCAGAAACCCAGACTGGATTTTAATTTCAGGTGTGGAACTTCACCGGAAATACGAATTCCTTAGTATTTTACCAGTGGGAACCGCCCCCAGGGATTTTAGGCTGTCCCCGGAAACTGGACTGACTTCTTTCTTTTTACTTTATTGAGAGTTTTGTTACTAATATCAAGTAATAAATGCTACATAAAAAATTAATAATCCCGAACTAAGCTTACTCTCGGATGGAGTCAGGTTGGGGCCCCCTTACAAAGTCCTAATTATAAGGGGAAACAAGGGGACGTGGAATGGCCTGGACAGGGCCGGACAGGAGCTCAAGAAGCAACAAAAATTTGGAAAATAAAAAAATCAGAAATTTCTGCAGCGCTCTCCTTGTTTCCACCTTTCCGTAGGCAAATGGAAAAGAAGCTGATAGGTTTTTCTGCGCCTCATTCGTCTCCCTCATCTTTCTGGAAGCCCATAATATGAAACGCTCGATACCTCAGTGTCTCACAGAGACCGAGTGATCCAAAGCCAGGCCAGTGGGAGCCCTGGGCAAGGCAGGAACTGGGAAAGAAGAGAAAACCGATACAGGCGACAATTCGATTGATCGCAAAGGGGAAATTCAAAACACAACCAAATAAAACTGCCTGGGTAGGGAACTTCTGCTGTAATTTTACATTATTCTCACCGCAAATCCATTTCATTCTTCTACAACAAAGTGGAGACCAATCTTGCGTGTTTCCCTATGCCTCCACGATGGAAATCTAAAGATGGTTTTCTTGAAGCGAACTTACCTGTAGGCTACCTACTACCTACTTTCAGGGTATTTATTTGTTTGAACCCATTTTTGACCAAGACCATTTAGATAACTTGCTTCAAACATTTCTCCAAATAAACTGAAAGAAGAGAGCTCTGACTTTTAAAATCTACAAAATTAAATATAAATTTAAAGATAACCGGGTGCCACAGGTAGAAAATTAGAGTGATTATTTTTTAATCACTTTGAAGGTGAGGGGAAGATGTCCTGGTAGTTGATAGTACTTGATATCCATTGAAAATACTGAATATGTAGTATTACATTATTATTGCAATCAAAATGTGGTTTCAAACGTGTTAAATGAAATAATTAAATTGAATATTTTGATGGAAAATAAATCAGCAAGCACTTGGAATTTTTTCTCAAAAGCAAGTTTAATTGGTGTGTTTTTGACATTTGCATGGTCCAGATCTTAATCTGATGGTTTTTGTATCAGCCCCAAGCTGGCTTTCCTCAACTGATATCTCTGCTTCTTTGTATAGGGAACGCAATATACAGCATGCTCTGCTGACGGGTACCTCCCGTGTTGTGAGTAATTCTTTGCCAATAGATGGCCTGATGTCCTTTTCAGTACAACAAGCTGAGAAATAAAAGAAAAATGTTTGCCACTCCACATATTTATTTTTATTTGTTAGGGTTTTTTTCTTGATTTTTTAAAATACAACAAGATGAGTTCTTTATCTTAGAATCTCAAACCACAAATATCTCAAAAAACATATATTTCAAAAATTAAATCTACAGATGTAATACATACTGTGAACCCTATAAAATGCGTTTACAATGCTGACTTAAAGAAAGAAATTTATAACTTTCATATGTACCTTCCTTGTGCAATAGGCAACTGCCATATGTTTCCGACTTCCATAATTCAGTTTTCCTGGACATCTGTAGCAGGTAGTGAGTGCTTCTTAAAGTACATTTTATGTAATTTGAGAAGGAACCGGCACTGAAGACTAGAGGTGAACATTAAAAAGCACAAGACTTTCTAGAAATGCTAGTTATTCTAAATTTACATCACCTGTTATGCATGGCCTGCGGTAGTTTTTTTTTTTTTTTTTAATTCCCTTTTCTTCATGTGACTGAATTTGGAAATTCCAAAACATGTAAGTGTTTTGGTAGAGTTCCTCTCGTTACGACTACTCTTTAGCCTTTTACTTGAGCATTCTCGTTTGACTATTTCTGATAATTCAGTTTGGAAATATATTCCAGTATGATTATTGTATTTGAAATAAATTTTAAGAATTCTATATTGAAGTGGGAAAAAACCCTAAGCTCTTTCATTTTTTTCATTTTTTCTTAATTGTTTATGATACACTTTTTAAAGGACAGAAGAGTTTACACAATTTAAAGTGAAGACAAAACCAAACCAAAAGTCATGCTGAAAAGTCATAACTTCTTGTCAAACTTTTGCTCGTGTGTTTAAATGCAGGGTTCATTCCTAATGCTAATACTATTTTTTAATTTTTCAATAGCATATTTCTTTTTGCATAATTCCAGTGCTGGCTTTAAATTAATCCATTAAAAATCCTTTCATTCAGCTGAAACTGAAATGCCTCATCTGTCAGTACAAAAATATGAATAAATTCCAGCCACATTTTTCATTGTTTATACTTTCAGCAGATTATATGAATGTGCACAAAATTTCCACTGTTTAAGAACTGTCGGTATCTACAGATGTAAAATATGAGAACAGGACCTAATTTACAGCCAATTAGAGGGTGCAATAATTTTTATTAAAAGCTAAACACTAAATCTGGTGACTCTTAAATGGGGCCTAAACGGGAACATTTAGTTCCATTTTCAATTCATTTTGTAAAACCAGCAGACTCAAGGTAACTTTTTGTCTGTAAGGAAAAATAACATTAAATATTTAATTCAAAGAATAGGAAGCTGTGTATTTTAAATATCAATTTAAACATGTTTTTATATAGCATAGACTATTAAAATGCTCATTATAACTAATTAGAAAATATTAGTTAGCTTCCCTATTCAATAGTTTGCTTTATGTCCAAATTGATCTGTTGCAATGTTGGTATTAGCAATGTCCAGCTACGCATCTTTGGGTATTCATTTACACCTGGGTGTTAATCTCAGTACCTCCTTCAAGCCGTCTTACATGTCACATATTAGTGTTAAAGACAAGTGTGGCCTTCTTGGACATTTCTGTTACTGATCCCTCCACACTGTAGTTTTGTGGGAAGAGTGTGAGTCAATAAATGAGGGAGATAGGGCAGCGGTTTTTCACCCACGGGGTGAAAAAAAAAATTGCAGTATTGTTTGGAGGTAGAGCAGGTACTGCTGGAGATACACCATGCATGAATACGGAAGCTCATTCTCCCAGAGGGTGAATTTTCTTCTGGACGCATCACAGATTCATTACTTCCTCAATGTCCCTCGACTTGGTGGACCAGAAGACCCCTACTCCTCTTCCTTTCTCCAAGCTGGAAAACTGGGGTGGGGCGGGGGGTGAAGGGAGAGAGGAATGAAGACAAGCTTACCCTGGGAGTATACTCTCATTTGACACTCCAGAAACCGAGCACCTCCCTTGAGCCCCAATGAGAAATGATCACTGATTTTAAGAAATCAACGCTTAAAGAGAAACTCCGCGGGCTCAGACCTGATTCTGATTCTTCTACCTGACAACTGCGGAGTTGTTCCGTGAGCTGCACAGGTCCTTTGTAGAGGGCCTCAGTCTCAGCTAATCGGAATTGAGAAGGACGAATTGTTGGGGGAAGAACGGAAAACAGTCGCCAACAAGTGAGGAGGCGATGTCTGTGTGTGCAAGTCAGCCACAGGAGTGAGCAGGGAGGAATTGCAGCTCCGGATCGCTTTCTTCACGGGGCCTGGGTTTGCATCTGCAGCACCAGACCCGGCAGAGAAATCTGTAAGAGTGCAGTCGTTGAGCCCTGGGACTCCTGAATTTACTCCTGTAGCCTTTATAAACTTGTACAAGTTAAAATATTTTCATTAACCCAGATCAGGAGAGGCGAGAAGAAGAGTATGTGCAAAGAGAAGAAAGAGAGTGGGAAAGAGTAGGGACAGGAATCGCGGAAAGGGGAAGCCCTAGCGCATTTGTGCGGCGCTGCCTGGTGACTCAGAGCGGAGGCTGATGTTCACGGTCTCCAATTAGGCTATGGCTCCTTCCCAGATTAAACTATAGAGGAACGCAGCCAAATAAGTACCCCTCTTGGTGTTTGGATTTGGCCCTTGCCCACCCCTACTCTCCCTCCCATTTCTGCTTCTAGCTCACTTAATCTTTTACTAATAATAAACTTCTCTATGTGTGGCAAAGAAGTCTGGGTCCGGATTATTTGGAGACTCGGGGACCATTTGATGTGCCCTGAGATCGGGGCAAAGAACAGACTCTTGTCTGAACAGACTCAGGGCTTACCTAATCGAGTCTGAGAAATCAAATATAGGGGTTAAATACAGCGAGTGTCAAGTGTAAAAGAAAAAAAAATCAATCTTTTGAAAGAATGAAGACTGGACGCATAGAGCTTTAACAATTATAACTTAAAAAAGAAACAATTGTTTATAAATAAAAGGTAAGTATCTTACAAATCAGGTAAGATGAAATAGCAAACTATACACAACTGGCCATGTATCAATGCTATGTAAACAGGCTCCAGGTTAAAAAGCAGAGTGGAAGCCGACAGAGAATAAGTTTAAAACAATAACAACAAAAAAACACTATTTCGGAACTGTCCAATTTTAAACTGCACCAAGAAAAATAAAGAAGAGACCGGATATGCTTTATAAAGTCCAACTCCCGCCCCTGCACGCCTCCTCCCACCAGTTAGTGTTGCTGTCCGGCAGGACGTGGATTCCACTGTATATCGTTGTCCCAGATCTGGGAGCTCAAGGATCTTTTGCCCTTCCCTCTCTCCCCAAGTCCCTGAGACTGATTCATTCTGACAATATTCTCCTCTGACTGACTTTTATTTAACATAGAATCCGGCTGGTCTTGAGAGAGGCCTGGCAGTTTATTTCAGTTTTGTTTCTTCAATGTAGCTCAATACTGGGAAAAGATATTTTAATCTCCTAAAGCAACAGAAGACACACATTCTCAGGTACTTAGACTCCAACTGCCAACAGACACATTTACACTTGAGCAGGTGCACACGCTCACGCACACATGCACACACAGACACGTGCAGACGCGCGACCGGACATTGCGATTACGCGCCCTGTCCCCGCTTTCTTTGCTCTCTTGACTTGCAAAGTGCCAGGGCCTGGCGCTCTCCTCGCAAGGGCATGCCTCGCTGTTGGTAGAAGGCCTTGCTAGGAGGAGGCTTTGCCGTCACTCGTCACTCTCAAGGCTGCCACTCCGCCCAGCCAACTCGGAATGTCTTTCCTCCTATGCCCAAGAGAGATTCGACGCCCCTTCTCCAAGAGCCGAGGTTGGAGTGGGCTGCAGTCTGTGACACACTGCCCCTCGGGACCTGGGTTAGCTGGTCCTGCTCAATCCAGTAGCCTGAGCCGAACTGAACGCAAGTCGGAGGCGGCGGCAGCAGTGGTGCGGCTCTGCTGCTATGATTCTCCTTAGCCAGTACCAGGACTAGCGGGCAAACGCCTTGTCCTGTCCTTGGCGCCCCACTCACACTTGAATTATTTCTAAGGGCTACGTTCTAGAAACATCGTGGATGTCGACGAGGCTCTGCTTTCCAGCCTTTCGGCCATGCGGACACCAGTCCCCGGGTGTCCGCGCCTTCTGGCGTTTGCTGCCAAGGGTGAAGGCGAAAGACATAAAGAAATGGCAGAGGAAAAGAGGAGGGCGTGAGGCTGTATGATCCTGAGAGCGCCTTGCAGCCCTGTGTATCCCTTTCTAAATCAGTTTGAGCTGCAGGACATAGACAGGGAGAACTCCTTTGCGGAATAGGCTTGGCGTCAGCAAACAGTGTTTGTCCCTGGCGGTTTCTCCGGCTCCCACTACCCCTGCTGAGTCCCAGCAGGCCCGAGGGCTGCGACGACTCCACCCCTGGGCAGCAGCCTGTACGAGTCTCCAAAGCTGTAAGGACCGCTCGGAGAAGCACCGGGTCGCTCCCTTCTTGGGGTCCCCGAGAGCCTGGGATTGGGAAGGGGCACCTTAGCTGAACAGAACTCCTTCGGGCGTCTACTCCTGCTAAGTTTGCTCCCGCCTTGACCCACTCCCATTCCCGGCCCAAACTCTCTAGGCGGCCTCTCAGCTCTCCCCGCCGGCGCCCGCCTTCGGCTAAGCTTCAGAAATGGGATTTGCGCTTCTTTTTAAGGATGTAATACCGGCCTAGGGTACCCCGGAGCTTGGAGACCCACTAGGGACCACACAGCCCTAAACCGGTCCCAAAGCCTTCATTTTGTAAATGCAAAACACCTCCACCCAATTGAGTTTCTCAGGCGTCTAAAAGAGGCTTCCTCCGCAAGGATATTACAAAATCATTTTTGACCTCAAGGCTGCCAGGTTTGGCTGGGCGGCTTGCTCGTGCCTCTGCTCATCGCCTGCCAGGTTCCTGCTCCCGCTGTGGTGTCCGGCCTCCAGGGACCGCGCGTTGTCTTCTGCAATAAAAGGATCAGTCTCAGTGGCGGATCTACCCCCAAATGCTACTCTACTGAAAGCTTACAGAGAAGTCAGAGATAAAAGGGCAGCCAACGGTAGCGGAGATTGAATTAAACGAGGGACGAGGGAGAGAAAAAAAACCCTTCGTCATATATATATATATATATATATATGGAGAGGGAGAGAGAGAGAGAGAGAGACAGAGACGGAGTCTTGCTCCGTCGCCAGGCTGGAGTGCAGTGGCGCGATCTGGGCTCACTGCAACCTCCGCCTCCCGAGTTCAAGGGATTCTCCTGCCTCAGCCTCCCGAGTAGCTGGGACTACAGGCGTGCACCACCACGCCCAGCTACTTTTTGTATTTATTTATTTATTTATTTATTTATTTATTTATTTATTTATTTATTTATTTAGTAGAGACGGGGTTTCACCATATTGGCCAGGATGGTCTCGATCTCTTGACCTCGTGATCCGCCCGCCTAGGCCTCTCAAAGTGCTGGGAATACAGGGGTGAACCACCGCACCCGGCCTGCCGTGTATTTTATACTAAAGATGGAGTAATATGCACCATTTTATTCCACAAGAGATTTGCTCTATTTATACCACACACACACACACACACACACATATATATATACATATATATATATATAGTTGTTGTTAATCCTAACAAAAAGTCGAGTTGAAACTACAAAACAAATTGTACATGTATGTGTTTGGTGTCATTTAATTAAAAAGCACTGATTTCATTAAATTTGTCTTAAATAAATCAATGGACTCCTTAAAAGCCTGAAGTAACGATTGTAAATTGTCAAAAGTAGGACAAATATAAAGTTAGTTAAATCACAGAGAAGTTTTTCAAATGGGGAATTTTATTGCGTCTTCATACTTATTTCATTTTGCGAAGTTTTAAGGGGTTTTAAAGTTGTCCATATCGTTAAAGACACACAGAATGAAAATCCCATGACCTACATTTTAAAATAACTACCACGCTTTGAAAGAAAAGGGGGGCTGCGGAAAGCGCGTGCTTTTTCTGACATTTATATGAGGGACTGAGCGTTAACGTAACATTTTGCACTCCTAAAGAATTTACATATTTCTTAACCTGGTATCCCCTAAGAAAAAAATCACGGAGTAAAATTTAAATAAGCCTAAGCCATATCTGGCGCAGACTGAGTGCAGGAACATTTAAATGAGAAAGGAGGGGACTGCGAATTCTTCCCAGCTTCCCAATATTCTGAGTTGTAGCAACATTAGTGATACGGAAGTGGGACGGCAATTTACAGAACCTTGAAAGATTCTTGATATTCTAACTTGTCGAACGTCTAGTTTAAAGCCGGGAGCTTCCGCTTTTCCAGGTCCTGGTGAGGAAAGCTGGAGACTGCGGGGCTGGACTCAGCTACGGACGTCGGAGAGACAGAGTTCAGCGTCCGTGTGGCTGGCACATCCAAGCCAGACGGCGGCGCTTTCCACTCTTCGTTTTTCGCTACCTTGTAAGGAAGTGGGCGCGGGCGGCGCGGAGTCGGCGCCTCCTGATTGGCCGGCCGTCTGAGTGATGGACAGGGTCCCGGGCTCCGCCCCCGCCGCTTTATTGACACTAATGAGCAAGTTCTTCCCACCGCTCTCCTGCCTGGAAGTGCTGACAGATCAAGGCAACAAATTTCAATTACAATCCCTAATTTGTGTCCACAGAGTGTTTTTTACCCATGTTAGTCCTCTGGCGCATCAGTTGAGGCAGACCTCGGAGCAGCAGGAGGAGGTGGAAGGGGTGGGAGCAAAGGAGTGCATCAGTGAGAGAGCGCGCGAGAGAGACCCAGGGAAGGAGACTTGGCCGGCGCGTCGCCGGTTCCTCGGATCCCAACACAAGCGAGAAAGCGGAAACGCCAAATCTGTTTTTTGCCCGCGGTGGGGAAGGGGGCAGATCTCGGGAGGCCCCGAGAGCCTTTTAGTTTTTGGTGGGGGAAGAGCGAGAGCGCGCGAGTGCCCGCGTGAGTGTATATGAGAGAGGGGCGGGTGGGCGCGGGGCGGGGGGGATGGCCGAGAAGCGAAGGGGCTCGCCGTGCAGCATGCTAAGCCTCAAGGCGCACGCCTTCTCGGTGGAGGCGCTGATCGGCGCGGAGAAGCAGCAACAGCTTCAGAAGAAGCGGCGAAAACTGGACGCCGAAGAGGCGGCGGGGGCGGTGGACGACGGAGGCTGCAGCCGCGGCGGCGGCGCGGGCGAAAAGGGTTCCTCTGAAGGAGACGAAGGCGCTGCGCTCCCGCCGCCGGCTGGGGCGGCGTCTGGGCCGGTTCGGAGTGGCGCAGACCTGGAGCGCGGAGCCGCGGGTGAGTGGGTCCCTTCCTGCCTGTAACTTCTCTCCGGCGCGAACCTGAACTTCTGCGAGTCTGTGGGTGTGCGTGCGCGCCGCGTCCCTACGTGGCCAAGGCCACTCAGCCTCTAGCGCATTGGCCGTGTCAGTCGCAAAGCTCGCGGCGCAACCCGGTCACCCTCCAGACGGTTCAGATGCTGCTTCCAGCCTCGCCTCGCTGGCGGCCGCCGCCCACTCGGCGACCCGCGCCTTCGGCCGCGGCTGTTTGTGCGCCTAGCGGTGCAGCTCGGTGCTTCCTGCATCTGCCTCCCTTGGGGTTCCAGCCAATGGGTGCTCTTTTGTGTTTCCTAACTTTTAAAAGCACAGGGCGGGGAGGAGGGGAGCGACGGCATACCCCACCCTGAAACCGGAACGAATGCCCTAAACCGTTTGTGCAAACCAGGAAGAGGGCGGCGTATTTGTAAACTTGGTTTCCCGGAGGGTAGTTTAGCGGTTCCCTTCCCTTCTCTTGATTTCTCTGCCAAGGCCGACGGCGACCGCGGGCTTGCTTTTGGCACTTTTCTCTGCTGGGCTGGTAGCGCAGGGCGGCCGGGAGTTTGGCGAAAGCGGGGTCTGAAGAGCCTTCTAGAAGATGCCTGCGGCCCGGCCCAAAACGAGGCGCCGCAGACGCCTATGGCTTAAGGAGGCCCAGGCTCTTGGGACCAGAGTTCGGGCGCTTTTGCAGCGTGCGCTTCGAGGCGCAGGTTGAGTCGGAGTTTGCACCGAGGACTCTGGACTCGGAGCTCCTCTGACTCTGTCGGGCAAGCGTCCCAGACCCCGGCGGCGGCGTGAAACCTTTTCTGCTGGGGCCTTGACCCTGCGGAGGCCCAGCGGGTGGGGTGGACACTGCCCGCGCGCCTCTCCCGGGCTCGGGACTTGGGGACCAAGCAGGCCACACTGGAGCTCCGAATGCGCCCCTTCGACAGGCAGAATGTGGGTGTCTATGGACTGGCTTGTTCTTTAGAAGGACCTGATGGCACCAAAGCTTCCCCTTTTCTCCCGGTCGTTTTCCTCTTCTCAGCCATCCGGTGGGCCCGTCTCCGCGGCTGGCTTCCCCTCTGTTTCCTTCACCAGTTCCCTCTCTCTGTCCTTTGCTGTCCAGGCGGCTGTGAGGACGGCTTCCAGCAGGGAGCTTCCCCTCTGGCGTCACCGGGAGGCTCCCCGAAGGGGTCCCCGGCGCCCTCCCTGGCCCGGCCCGGGACCCCTCTGCCCTCGCCGCAGGCCCCGCGGGTGGATCTGCAGGGAGCTGAGCTCTGGAAGCGCTTTCATGAGATAGGCACTGAGATGATCATCACCAAAGCCGGCAGGTAAAGGGCAAGCTGGCGGGGACGCCGCACCCCACCCCAGACCCTGTCTTCACCCGCCTCCAGCTTAATCAGGAAGAAGGGCCTGCAGCTCGGCGAGGGTTCTGGATAGCATTTTCGGTCAATGGGGACCAGGCCCCAGACCGTGGTTCACTTTGGAGGCTAGCATTGGCTACCCACCAAGAGTGCAGTCGGTGCACAGTCCAACTGCCCTCTGGTTGAATGCCAGGGAGAAAATTACTGTCGCCGCTGATGCCACAGCTGTCGCGGTTGATGTTCTGCGTTCAGGGCGGTTATAAATTTGAGGTCATATTTACCCTTGTACAGGTATTTATTTAGGCTCTAGTTGTCAGTTCTGGAACTAGGGAACAAATTCTTTTTTTTTTCCTTTCTCTTTTATTTTTAAACAGCAGTTTACTCCAGTAAACTATGATTTGCTTTTTCAGATTTGAAACTCCCAGGCAGATTGGTTCTTTATCAGAAGATATCCTGGCAATTTGATAAGATGATCTGTCCTGCTAATTCATATTAGACTAGGAGGAAAAGTCACTGGACTCACCCACAATACATGTTTAATCATCTGTAGGTGCAAGAATCATTACCCTAATTTTTAAAAAGCATCCTGTTTATAGATTGAGTACCTGGTTGTTTTTTTTTTGTTTTTTTTTTTTTGTCCTAAATGGAATCCAACACAGCCTGAATTTGCTGAGGAATACTTAAAAATTTTTTATAAAAAGTTACATCGGTTTTTTAAAAAGGGTGAAATTTTCCCATCCATTGGTTAGTAAAATAAATGGATTTGTTGGGCAGATCATATTAATTTGAGGTAGGCACATGAATATTGGCATTTTAAAGTTTTCAGTTTATTTAGTGCAGTGAAATCTGTGAATAATAAGCTTCCTTAAACGGAACTTTAAAAAGCACACACAACTCTTTCAGGGAGTACACATGGTAAAAACCTGGATAGCATAAAAAAGTATCCAAACTTATTAGAAATTACAAAAAAACATATTTTATTGAATCCATATGCTACTGTCTACGTTTTCACAGAGCTTTTATTAATGATCCAAATTCAGTCTTCACCAACACAAAGCAATAGTTGTCTTACAAAGGATGTAGTTAAAGACCTTTACTCTATCTTACAGGTGCACTGAAATAATACTAAAACAGCCAGCGTATTAAACTGTTCTTATACCTAGTTAGGAGCAATACACTTTATTTTTTTCTAGAAGTAGTCTTTCATGGTATTTTTGTTAAAGAAACAAATTTGGTAAATAACTGCTAACATTTCTGTTATAAGGTTAAATTAACAAAAATTAGATTTCCTTGGAAGAGACTTAAACGTAAATCATTAGATGATTTTTTAAAAATCAAACTGCTGTATTTGTTTTTTATATACAATAATTTACTGCTGTCTTCTTTGCTGCTGTGCCTATTTAAAAGGATGGGTGCGTTTATTCTAGCATCTCCTTTGATATACATCTTTGGGAAGCCAGGATAAATGCACATTTTCATCTGTTTTAATTAGCAAAGTTTTAAGTGTGGTTAAGTAAGAAAACATTTTCATGGTATGGCGGGGGAAGAAATGATTTGGTAAATATACATTGTGTTTAGTTTCTGCTTTCAATAAAGAAGTTTTACTATACCTTTCAAATTTAGAGCAACTTTTGCACTTCACCTTTACCATGCTGCAGACAGGAAGTCCTGTCTCAATAAAGAACATATTGTTTGGTTATAGCATGGCACATTGGCTCCTTGTGGTTTTTTATAACCCTTTAAAAATTTCACATTACAATGTATTTTATCACTTTCAGGGATCCAAATTTTGTATTTCTACCATTTGTTACATTTTATTAGTTGTATTACTAAAGTAAATATGCTTATCGATTTTGTTTAAAAAATAAGATGCTTTCTTTTGTGCCATTACTCCCTCAGTGTAAAATTATTTTACTTTTAGCTATACTGACATTTCAGTAAACACAGAACACATGTACACAGGGCGCAACAAATTACATTTAAAAATCTCAGTTTTGATATGTTCTATGTCCTGACTCCTTGAATTACATTGGCATAATGAATACTATAAATTTATCCATGTTAAAAATAGAGATCCAAGAGGTTTCTTTGCTTATTCACTCTCCATCCTTAGTCACAGACAAAAACCTCAAACCCTCTTTCTCTTCGCCTTTTTAAATAGGCGCATGTTTCCAGCAATGAGAGTGAAGATCTCTGGATTAGATCCTCACCAGCAATATTACATTGCCATGGATATTGTACCAGTGGACAACAAAAGATACAGGTACAGTGATTAGATACTGAACGATTAAAAAAAAAAAAACACTAGGATTTTGCAGGCTAGTGCCTGTTTGATCTGTGAGGACTGTGATCTTTGTTTCCAGAAGTCTATAGAATTTCCAGATCCGTACTTTAACGCCCATGGGTGCCAGCGGCCCAGATGGTGCCTTTTCTTGCAGCAAATGTGGAAACTTAATTTTTGTTTTGTTTTTAATAGACATAGAAATGTTTTCAAATACTGAGAACTTTTAAAAGGGGATAATTTGGTGTTGCTAAACTAAATGTGTCTTTTATGTTGACTTACACTTCAATTCGAATTTTGAGAGGAAATGTTATGTAATGTTTATAGATATAAATGATATTAAATGGAAAGTCATAATTTCTTTGTGATCTTTTGGTCACGTAAATTTCCTTTATCTTGTTACATACAAAACCATCAATGTTTGCAGCCTTTTTTTTAATTTCAGAAAATTATTTAAGATTTTCTACAAGTAAGAAAAATAAAAATCTTCTAATTTATGTGATATTAAGACATCACTAAACTGGTAATAAATTTTTACCTTTCTGTTGTTTTTTTGGTTTGTGTTATAACTTTTAAAAACTTTTAATATTTGGATTTTGAAAGAGAACATATTTATGTAAAGATCAAGTAAATTTTGAAAATATACACGTTCTTCAGTTTCAAACCAATCTTTACTCTTTTTTTGGCAAGAAAACAAATCAGCAATTTTCAGTGACAATGCTTTGTATTTTTCTGAAGAGCTCAAAACATTACCATTTAAATAAGGAAGTTTTGTGTGTTTGGAAGATTAGAAGATACTGTTTTAAATTTTGCTCGTCTTCGTTTCTTTCTTGCTTTTTGTTGTTGTTGTATGGGACAGAGCTTTTAATAAGTTTTTAAACAAAATCAGATTTGGTTTTTATCACTTCAACAATTTAAGGAGTCGCTTTTTTGAAATAGCCTAGTGGTATCAAAAGTACACAGATTTTAATTAGTACATGGACATATGGAATACTACAAAAAGGGGTAATAAAAAAGACAGTCTGTTTTGTGTATAAGTTATATTATTTTAATTAAATAAGTCATTAGGGAGTTTTGCTAAAATGATCTACCATATGACAGAAGCTAGAAAACATTAAAGTTCATTCTTTAAATATACTTGATTTAAAACCCATATTCTAAATGGGGTTTTGAGCTGAGGAAGATAATATAATTCTTAATAAGCTTAATAATTATTCCTTTCTCTTCTAAGTTTGTCTGCTATTTATTTTCCCAATGTCTTCCCTACATTTTGGTTGGTTTATTTTACTTAATTGATTCAAATTTACTCTCATAGAAATAAAGAAATTTCAGAAATTAGTATTAAGATGCCAGGTTTTAAAAGATCAAATTGTAAAACATAATTTGTTTTCACTTATATTACTTCCCAGGAAGAAATTTATTTGTATTATTTGTATTTAGAATGTTTTACAAAGAATGTGTAACTTGTAGCTTTTATTCTGTCAGTGGGTGTAGAGTTTTGACTATTCAAAATGCATACTTTTTCAAGGTTTTGTTAGAGCATATTACTCTATTTGTTTTGGCAGTAACTCAATTCATTTCCACAGTGTAATTTTTCTTGAATCTCTTTAGATTTTCATTTATCAATGTTTTCAGGAATATTAGGAAAAAATTTGGCTTATTTTCTAATGTTTGAGTGGTATTTACTCAAGTTAAAAATTGTAACTTATTAGAATGTAAAATTAATATTCACAAAAGCCCACAATTAGGAACTTATTGAAATTATATCATACCAATTAAAAGAAAAAGGTTTCTTTTTCTTTCTTTTTTTTTTTTTTTTTTTGAGATGGAGTCTTGCTCTGTTGCCCAGGCTGGAGTACGGTGGCGTGATCTCGGCGCACTGCAACCTCTGCCTCACAGGTTCAAACCATTCTTCTGCCTCAGTCTCCCGAGTAGCTGGGATTACAGGTGCTCGCCACCACACCCAACTAATTTTTTGTATTTTTAGTAGAGACTGGGGTTTCACTATGTTGACCAACCTGATCTCGAACTCCTGACCTCGTGATCCGCCTACCTGAGCCTCCCAAAGTGCTGGGATTACAGGCATGAGCCACCACCCCTGGCCTAAAGGAAGATTTCTAAAAGAGTATCCCTAATTTTATGATTGTATATTTTTTCCCGAGAAAAGAAATGAAAGACTAGAAGGTGTATTGAGCCCAAAATGAAATATGTGACAAAGAATTGAAACAAAGGGCCTCATCAGAGACGTTCTGAAAATATTTTATGCTCTTATAAAAAGAAATGTGTATATAACACAGGTAGACTTTTCTGAGACTATTTGCAAGTTATGGCTTTAAATTGTATGCTAATCTTAACACACAAATGGAAGGAAAATATCTAAGTATAAATTTTATTTTATAATTTTTTCTTCATTGTTATACTAGTTTCTAGTTTTTTAATTAGCTTATTTTAAATTATTCATAAATGGTAATCTTAATATAGTTAAATATTAATATTTCTTACTTGAGGCATTGTTATTCAAATGTATTATTCTTACTGAGTCAATATATTTGTCATGTAAAGAAATAGGATGTTTTGTTTCCTAATTAGAAAAGTAATATCAATTAGATATACCATTATTTTCAAAGTTTGATTTATTTTCGGGTTAGTAATCTTTGAAAATGATTTGAAAGAATTTTTTATAAGGATCAAGAAAGAAATAGATGAATAAGGGGCTACATTTTATGATAATACAAAATTTTCCAATTAAACTGAATACTTTGTCCTTAGTATATAGTATCATAGTATTAGAAAAAATAACAAATGATAACAGAGAAAACATTTTTTCCTATTAAAAGTTTCTAGAACTTATATTTCCTCTTGCCGTTCTACTGTGTGTTCCATAAGCCTCTACATAGTCTAACATCGGAAATGATCTTGAAGGAAGCGGGGCACTTTAAAATGTAACTCTCAAGTATTTTTGAGATTTACTTAAAGGTGAGCTTTACAAGCTATTTGTTTTTTCATGTTGATGGAATATTCAGAGGAAAAGTGGAAAATATCAGAGATGGAATGTCTAGGGTAAGTGTCATTCATAAGAATGGATATACTTGCATTTATGGTGGTGACAGTATAGATATTTTTCACTAAGCCCTTAAGACGCCCCTTAATCTGAATTGTCAGTAGGCCACTGCTGCCTCAGAATGGTTTTGAAAAGCGCTTGAAGTCTTATTTTTAGTGTAAAGAGGAAATTGATTTGTTTTAAACCTGAAACAAAATAGGCACACATTCTGTCTGATTGTACTGAGTTGGACATTCCAAGATACAAATGGTATACTGAACACCTGGTCATTGCCTTCTAGGTATGTTTACCACAGCTCGAAATGGATGGTGGCAGGTAATGCTGACTCCCCTGTGCCACCCCGGGTGTACATTCATCCAGACTCGCCTGCCTCGGGGGAGACTTGGATGAGACAAGTGATCAGCTTCGACAAGCTGAAGCTCACCAACAATGAACTGGATGACCAAGGCCATGTGAGTAGATGGCCTCTCTAATGCATCTGTAGATGGCACAGCCACATCTACACTGTGCCTGACTAAAGGAAATGGATGCTTCTAAGATCATAATGTTCATTGCCTGATTGATTAGTATGTACATAATTGTGCAGAATCAAGTTTATATTTGCATAGACTGTGCCTGTTGCCAGAATTATCCTATGAGGCATTTAGTAGGTTAAAACTAGATACTACATTTTTATTGGAATGAAAGTACTGGAAGCAGAGATGTTGTTAGGCAAAACATTTGTGTGAAATCTCATGAGGTGCTAATTATTATACTGTGACTATGAATACTTTGGATTTGGGTTAATAAGGATAATGATTTATTGTGTCCTGCCTGCATCCAGCTCTTTGTCAGCTGAGGCTCATTGCTTCTCAGTAATTGCCTAGGCTTATGCTGTTTGTGTGTTCCATCTGCAAGTTCCCAGTTGTTTTGTAATGACATCTAATGTGTCAAAATGTTACAACAATCATTCCTTTTATTCTTAAAATTGCTGAAACATGATACATAAGTCAAAGTTCAGCCATTCTAATAATGTAGTCATTTTTAACACCTTAGTAATTTTTATGCAGTATTGTTCCCAGGCAAGATTTCTACACTATGATTTTAATAAATAAGTAACTGGATACACGCTGATTTCTGTTCAAAGCCAGCATTTTTAAAATTAGGTTTCTGTTATTTAAGAGAGTTTTGATAGAGGCAGGATTAAAATGCCTTTCGAAGAATATATCATACATAAAAGAAATACCAACTTGTTTATTTCTCAAAGTAGTGATATAAAGATAGCATATTTATGAGAATATCTTTTAAAACAAAATGCAAGTTGTCATAAACTAATAATATAGTGATGACAGGATATGGTTTGGAAGTTGCTAAACAATATCTTAAGAAATTGACCTTAATGAGAACATTCCAGTACAAATTTCACTGTAATACAAATGCAGTAGGTGGATTTTTAAGATGCAACTAGTAAGATCTCACACTGCCAGTGTTTTTGTTTCTTGATTGTTGCCTTTTATGATTTAAAATGGAAATTAAAAAGTAACATAGTAGATTTCTTTTCTGCACCCAACTTCATGTCCTGTATTTTAGTGCATTACTTCTTGGCTTTCCTTATTTTTATTCCTTATTTTTACAATTTAACACAGTCAAGTTGTAACAATTATTTTTCACAGGAATTCAGTGAAATAACACTGATTTCTTCTGTGTCGCTGAGGCAGCTGACTGTGAAATATGCTCAGCACGTTCATTGAAGGACTTTTTTTCAGAATAGAACATTTTATACTTAATGTTTTTAGTGTTACTTGTTATCAAAACCTTAAGTACACTACCTTTATTCGTGAGTTCTACAGTTTAAAGGATATATGCTCTAAAGAGATAAGTGGGGATAAAAACTATATACCTTCATGTATAAGTTATAAACTTCTTAATAATTTAAATCAATATAATCATTTTACAGTTCTAATTCTTTCAGTTCAAATTACTGGTTTTCTATCTGATATCTAATGTACCAAATATTAGATATAGATCTAGTAATTTATCAACCTATATGATATTAACTTTATGATTTCAATAGACTTTATTTAAAACAGCATTCTTCAGAAAATAGGGTGTGTATGTGTTTGTGTGTGTGCATGTGTAGAGACAGAGAAAGAAAGAGAGAAAAACAGAGACAGAGAGAATAATTTATTTTAAGGAACTTACCTAGGAAAATTTGGGTCCTGACAAGTCCGAAATCTGCACAGGCAGCTGGAGACCTAGGGAAGAAGTGATGTTGCAGCTTAAGTGTGAAGGTAGTTTTGTAATAGAATTCCCCCTTCCTCCAGGGATCTCAGTCTGTTTTCTTGTATGGCCCTCAACTGATTGGATGAAGCCTACCCACATTATGAAGGGTACTCCACTTTTCTCAAAGTCTGCTGATTTAAATGTTGATCTCATCTAAAAAATACCTGGCGGCAACATCTAGACTGGTGTTTGACCAAATATCTGGGTACTGTGGCATAGCCAATTTGACACATAAGATTAACTGTCACATAGCATTTGTTTAAAACACAAAATAATAGATTACAAATGAAATTCAGTTACTTAAACCTAAATAATTATAGTATTTTACTATTAGGGAAATAAAAAACATAGCAGAAAATAGGCAAAATATACAGATGTATATTGTCTAACTGCTGAAATTTTTCTTTTAAGGTTGTAGCAGAATGTACTAGTTGAATAAATAGAGGTACATTAACATGTGAGGAGCAGGGAGAGAGATGTATCTGTACAATTTGGAAGCAATTGAATTGCCTTTGGTAATGGTAAAAATGTACGTACGTATTACTTGATACTAGAGGAGAACGTAGGAGGGAAAGTGCTCTTTTCCATTATTCATTTAGAAAACATACTTCTGAAGATGTTATCCAATGTGGTAAAAGATGCAAAGCTGGGCACGGTGGCTTGGCCTGGGCATGGTCACTCACGCCTGTAATCCCAGCACTTTGGGAGGCCGAGGCAGGTGGATCACCTGAGGTCAGGAGTTTGAGACCAGCCTGGCGAACATGATGAAACCCCGTCTCAACTGCAAATACAAAAATTAGCCAGGCGTGGTGGTGTTTGCCTGTACTTCCAGCTACTAGGGAGGCTGAGGCAGGAGAATCACTTGAACCCAGGAGGCAGAGGTTGTAGTGAGCTGAGATCATGCCACTGCACTGCAACCCAGATGACAGAGTGAGACTCTGCTTCAAAAAATAAAAGATAAGATAAAAGCCATGATCTCTGCTTTCTGTGAGTTTCTAGCCTGTGTGGGGAGAGAAGAAGCCATGCACACAGATTCTCATCCTGCCAGCTCAGAGAAGTACAGATGCCAGTGTCACCGTATTCCAGCCAGGAAAGATGGGAAAGGCTTTATGAAGAAAGAATCTGTTTATTTACTCAGCTTGATGACCCTAAACGAGGCTAGATTAAATATTAGGAATTTGTTTCTAATTCTATTGTTGATTGTGTTCAGGGTATGAGAAGACAGTAGTATTGTTACGGTAGGACTTTCTAATTCACGTCCCTTTGCTGGTGCAGAGACCTCTTGGGAACTTACTGTCTACCCTTACATAGTTGAGGTTCCTCCCATCTGCCCCTGCCCACCCTCAGCCCTCAATTCCAAAAGAAGTAACACTGATCTCTAATTAGTAAAGCTATTGACTCAAATGAGAGGTGATTTTCTAGCTTGCTTTCTAAATTGCTTTTTTTTTTTTCTCTTCTCAGTTCCTAGTTTTACTTTGCCGAGTCTGTGCAAATGTGTAGCATAGTGACTTGAGAACTCCTTAGAGACCTGGGACTTTATTCATTTAACACAAAATGAATGCAGGAATAAAATCTTTGCAGTGCTTTGACTGGACATAGGAGCACATGAGACATGAGATGATGTGACATTGAGGTTTTCCCCAAAGTGACTTTTCAGTTGTTCAAATATCATGAATTATTTGGAGAGGAGTAGTGGTGAAATTCCAGAATGGAAATGTTCCAGCACTTCACAGCTAATCTTTGAATGTTTTGAAGACCTTAATCTCTTCCTGATCCTTGGTGAATCCACAGGGAGCTTTATGCTGGCTTTTATACAAATGAAGACTGGTCCTTGAGCTACCCATATGCAGAAGGGTTAGTATGCTTGAGTAGGGTAATTCCTTCCCATCATGTATATGTTTCCCAATTCCTCTGGAATTTTCCATCTAAAGGAAAACATTTAGATGAGCATTTTTATTAAAAATTAGAAGACATTTAGCAGGTAGTGGTGTACCTTAAGCCTCAGAAGGATTTGTACCCACGGTGCTGTGGTGCTTTGGAAGGAAGCATGGCCAGACAGCCACAGTGGGGCCTGTGGGAGGACCTGTACTCCCAGCTGCTGAGGACTCAGTGATACTTATGCCTTCACTCTTTCTCTTTCTTGAGAATCAGATGTGGAAGCAGCAAGTTATATGGGAGGTTGCTGAGGTCTCCCTGGTGGAAGGACCTTGCAATTGCTTAGAGGTATGACACATTTGTGTTTGTGGGCAAGTCACTTTCATTCTCTGAGGCTTGATTTTCTCATGGGTTATATTGGAATCAGAGAACTTAGGGTGAACCAAATGAGCTGATGAAGTCGAAAGGACGTATTTGTAAAGAGTCCATTATATACAGCATCATGCGTAAAACAAAAAGAAGGCTACCTTGCTATGGAGTTTGTGATTCATTGTTATAGCCTTGATTCCTACCATTTAAAGGGAGTCAGTACGTGGTGTTTCCAAAAAATGTAGGGAGCAAGGTTTTTGTTATCTGTTTCTTGTTGGTCCTTTGATTGACTTACTACATCATGGGAATTTAGGTCATCTGGAAAATTTCCAGTCAGCAGGGAGTGTTTTCTTATTGAGCTATCCTGTAAGACTAGACACAGTTGCCTTTCTGTCAGATCTCAGGCTCTTTCGACTCATCAGATGAGAAATAAACAATATTATGCTTTTTTTTTTGACTCAAATCTAGGTGTCCTTAAAGTAGAAAAATGTGTGTTAGCCTGTACTGCGAATGCAGTCTGTATTTATGGACTTGTGTGACTGTAATACTAGCTAAACCCAAAGGTAAATAATCATTCTAAACAGATCAGAGAGCATTGAACATTACACATCACGTAGAATTATTTGTTTTGGAGATGGGCATCATATCATTGTGGTCTTCTTGTTTATACGACCAGTGGTTCTCCTGGTTCTATTTGCTCTATTAAATAAGCAAAATTTTATTGAGCATTCATGATTATAAGTTTGGTAGTTAATAATCAAATGGTTCATCCCCTGTGCCCCTGCCCACCCCAGAGTCCCCAATTCCAAAAGAAGTTAACACTGATCTGTATAATTACTAAAGCTGTAGACTCAAATGAGAGGTGATTTTCTAGCTTGCTGTCTAAATTGCTTTTGTTTCTCTCCTCAATTCCTACTTTTACTCTGCCAGATCTGTGCAAGTGTGCAGCATAGTGACTTGAGAACTCTATATAGACCTGAGACTTTTATTCATTTAGCACAGAATGATTGCAGAAATGAAATCCTTGCAGTGCTTTGACTGGACCCATGACCACATGAGACACTAAAAAGCACATAACGCTATCGTAAAAAGAAGAACTGAGGCTTGTTTCTCCATCCCTAAAACGTTCCCGGGATACACAGAATTCTTGTAGATAATACTGAATACATATTATTTTTCTTGAGCAATCTTCAGATTACTATTGATAGTTGCTCCTTAACATGCAAACAAAGACATACATCAGCCATTTCTGTATCCTACTCCAATATACCCCACTTGAAGTCTTTTTTGAAATATGGCAAGGATTTTTGAAAAGTAACCTTAAAATATATATAACTATATGGGGAAATCTGCTTGAGAGAACAGTCTTCATAAAACAAGAACCTGCTTTTCGTTGACTAGTAAAAAGAAACCCAAATGAATCTTTGTTTCTTTAATTATAACTCAGTCCAGTCTTCTGAAATTGGCTATGCATTTATTTTTGTTTGTTTAATGTAAAGTAACTTTTCTCCAACTTTTCTTCTGCTTAGAAATTTGTTTCTAAAAGATATGCTAATTCTCCCTGGGAGTTTATAAATGTCATTGTTTTGTCCCTTGTTGTTTGCTTACCAGTGGCATTTTGTTTCTTAGCTTGGAGAAGAGGAAGGGTTCTCCTTAAACTCCCCTACTCCCCAAAATATCAAGTGAATATCACTTTCTAATGAGATAAATTAATTAAGAAATAAAGAGAGAGGGGGAAAAGCAGAGTTAACATTAATGGTGCTATGATATGATTGGTCATTTGCTGTTTTATATTTATATTAAAAGAGCATGTTAAAGAGTATGTTAACTGATGAGACACCAGGCAGGGCTCAATTAACTGCTTCTATAGGCTGAGACCCTTTTTTGTGTTTCCTTTGTTGGGCCTGGCCCTGTGATGATGCCTGCCCAAAAAATATGAATTTATAATGAATGCACATGAACGTGGTGGTGGGAGGACGAGCATGGGCGTAGGGACCCAGCTTCCAGGTTCAGACTTGAGGATTCAGAAGTCTCTTGCTTGTGTAGACCTTAGTTTTCTATCTATAAATTGGAGTATTAATGTCAGTTTTTTCAGACTTAAATATATCTAATGTAATGTCACACAGAACCCTGCATATCAAACAGGGAAGGGAAGCACCTCTAATTGGAGGGTGGTAAACAGACCTCAGAATCCATCTTGCTTAGTCCTTTTTCCTAATATAGTTCTGAAAAAGAATATCTATTGGGTCCACATGTCTGCAAGACACCTTTCAACCCTGCTGAGATATTGTGCTTCCAAGAACATAAACTTAGATTTAGATTATGCCTTCTTTTTTTTTTTTTTTTTTTTTTTTGAGATAGAATCTTGCTCTGTCACCAGGCTGGAGCGCAGTGGCGCGATCTCGGCTCACTGCAACCTCCGCCTCCCGGATTCAAGCTATCCTCCTGCCTCAGCTTCCCAAGTAGCTGGGGCTACAGGCACGTGCCACCACGCCCAGCTAATTTTTTGTATTTTTAGTAGAGACAGAGTTTCACGTGTTGGCCAGGATGGTCTCGATATCTTGACCTCGTGATCCACCCACCTTGGCCTCCCAAAGTGCTGGGATTACAGGCATGAGCCACCATGCTCGGCCGATTATACCTTTTTAAATGAGGATTAGTGAACATATTACTCAGGTAATATACAAAAGAAATGAGAATAAAAATATTCGGTATTCACTAAAAATCTGTAGAGTGTGCTGATCATTAGAACCATTAGAATTAAATGTTGCTTCTGTGTTTTTCAAACTTTCTACTTAACAGCAAGTTATACATTTTATTTTCTACTTTATTTTGCACTTTTATTTATTTAAAAAATTTCTGGTTGCAACCCTTCATGTTGATTTCATAAGTCACTAATGGAGCATTAAAATTCTTCCCTTTACATAGAGCAAAGAGAAATTTCCAGAATTTCTGGAATTCTGGAAAGAGAATTCTCCTGAGATTGCAGATTTGCATGAGTCCTCAGGTGATGATGAGCTCTGTTTTCCCCTGTTGTCCTTTCCTCACACTCAGGCTTCCTCTCCTAGTGTGTCTGGTTGGCACGATCATGTGCTATCTAGGCATTTCTTTCACCGATAGAAGGAAAACTGCAGGGTAAAAAAAAAAAAAAAAAATCTTAGCCACAGTGCTGGTTGCTGCCAGAAAGTAAAGAATCTTCTTGTGGCAGCAAACACACTTTCCAGATATAGGACAACTGTGTTTGGGCTGACCAGATATTCTGAAGGTGTCTTATTAAACTGCCCACATCCTAAACACAAGGCAGGCCAACCACTACATTTCCCTAAGACTTTTCTGTAAACATTTGTTCTATAAATTCATAATGGCTCAGAAATTGAATTCAAATCTTATAGCTCAGGAAAGATACAGGTTTCTTAAGGAAACTCCTTAATGAATACCTGAATATGGAATCCCAGCAGCAAACAGAAAATCCCACTGGATGAAGCTGTTTCTTCACCCTACCCCATCAGCCTTGAAAGCATAGAACATATAAAGAAGAAGAAAAAATTCACTCACAATTCCATCATCTAGAGGCAATCACTGTTTATATCTTTCTATGGGTCATTTTTACTCTATTTTTATGTAGTTTTAACAAGCTCATAAACAATTTAGGTCATTTTTAAATTTAAGATTTTAAAAGTATTATTTCATTATATGGTAAAAAAAAATGCTGTATTTCATTGTGTAGATTTCATTCACCTAACTTACTCATGTTGGATATGTAAGTGGTTTATAGTTTTTCTACTGTTATAAATAATGTGATGCCCGTCTTTGTACATGAAAAGCTTTTCTGAATTTATAATATTTCCTTAGGATAAATTCTCAGATGTGGAATCGTTGGGTAGAATGTAGTTGAACCATATTATCAGATTTCCCCAGCAGCATCTGAGAGGGCCAGCTTTTCTGTTCTCTGCAGTCTGAGTAATGGAAGCCTCATTGTGATAGAGGCACAGACACTGGGCGCTCCCAGCAAACCAGAGACTTTGTGAGCCACACAAAAAACAGATGCTGGAGTGTCCTTAAAATTCCCTTTTCCCTTGAATAGACATATGTAGTCACGAATTGGGGAAACATTTCCTCTGAAAAAAACCTTGTCTGTGAATACTTATTTTTTAGGGGATGGGTGTGGTGCAATTTAAATGGTGATTTCAGTCTCATTTGTAGTTTTATTGGTTTGGACTCTGTGTTCCATTGGGCTCATTATAAATAAAATGCTTATTAATTTATTCCTGTGCTTTTAGCAACAGAAAATTTGATGTTAAGTTCACATGGTTGTACACAGGGTTTCACTAAAATAGTGCTTTTTATTTTGTATTTTTACGTACATTTTACAAATAACTTCTTAGCCTTCCTTCTCCAGTTCTGATTATTTCTTATTAAATTGACACCTCAGCATCCTTGGAAATGATTTCCGATCGGAATTGATTGTACACATTAAATATTTAGTCATGGTGTTGAGATTGGGCAGAGGCTTCTGATAAATTTGGCTTTTCCTTCTTTGATATAGATTATTCTTCATTCTATGCACAAATACCAACCGCGAGTGCACGTCATCCGTAAAGACTGTGGAGATGATCTTTCTCCCATCAAGCCTGTTCCATCCGGGGAGGGAGTAAAGGCATTCTCCTTTCCAGAAACTGTCTTCACAACTGTCACCGCCTATCAGAATCAGCAGGTATTGTTCTCAGAATTGGTATCTCTGTAGACTTTTCATTTCAGGTGAAGAGAGAAAGTTAGCTATTCTTCTCACTCTAAATGTTATGAATTATCATAAAGCATTTGCCATATATGACATTCAGAGTGTATATATATGAATAACAGTTGTTTATCCATGATTTTCCAAGTAAGCCTGCTCTAATGTTGACTTCTTTAGACAAACCATGTCTTGTAACCGACAGTGTAGGTTTACTTTCCATTTTGAGCTATCGAATTATGATATCATAATTAAAATTAGAATGTATTTTTATTGCCTAAAAAATAGACATGTAGAATATTAAAAATGAATTGTATCATTGAGCATGGGACTTGATGGCTCACATTATTTTTAAACTATATTCTAAAAATATTTCAGAAACATTTATCCTGTATAGTCATTTTGGTACATATACCAAAGGGCTATTTCTTTCAAGATATGCTTTAATTGTGATAGAGGACGATAAACTTGCTTATAGTCTGAGAGATCAGCAATGGTGGAATACTCATTTCATAAAGTTAGAAATAGTTTGAGAAGTGAAATATTTCCTTTCTATGTGGGTAAACGTATATATTTCTCTAAGGCTATGTTTATATGTGTCAGTTAGGTAGAGAATTGAATCAGAGGCAATATGTAATCCATGCTGGAATTCCAGCTGGTTTTCATAAGAAATATCCACGTAATATAAGCCGATGTGGCCTGTGGTAGATTTTTTTTTTTTAATTTCAGTGGTCAGCAGAATTGTTTTAGGTCTCCATTTCTCTTTACATTTATGTACATTTCAATTACAAATTTAAGGCTTTTTAATCTCTCTGATGTGGTTTCTGTTGTTATAAAGCTTCTTAGAAGATTTGGATCCTATCCCATGTGTTCTTTGGGCTGAGCAGCTCAATAGCTCTTATCCGTATGGAGACATCAGTCTCACAACCGAAGCTGTCCTGTCCTCTCACACTCATGTTGCCACTCTTTTATAAGCTTTTAGGAAGGAACATGAAATGTAATTTTTAAAAGATCCACAGATAATATATTTATTATCTATGCTAATAGATATGATTTATTATCTATGCTAATAGATTTATTATCTATGCTAATAGATATGATTTATTATCTATGCTAATAGATATGATTTATTATCTATGCTAATAGATATAATATAGGACCATGCTAATCATATAATTTTTTTATTATGTATGCTAATAGATATAATATAGGACCATGCTAATAATAATAGGACCATGCTAATCTTCTCTGTATTGTTTCAATTTTAGTATATGTGCTGCTGAAGGAAACATATTTAATATAGCATATTTAATGTATTATATATAACATATATAATATGTTTAATATAGTATATAATTATAATGTATTTATAATTTTAATATATTTAATATAATAAATATATAGGGTATATATACATATATACATAATATATAAAATATATTTTTAATGTATATAATTATAAATAAATGTATTTATAATTTTAATATATTATATTATAATTTTAATATATTATATTAAATATATTAAAATTATAAATATCAATATAAATATATAAATTGTATAATATACTGTATAATAATATATTATATAATATACTAAATATTATATAATATATAATTATACTTAATATATTATAATTATATTTAGTATATTATATGAGATATAATTGTATATTTAATATATTAAAATGTATTAGGGACAGAAAACGATTTTTTGGGAGAAAAAGTAATGCATGAGCAAATAGCAGAGGCATTTAGTATTCTTTTAACAATCTCAATTCATCGTCTCCTTTTCTGTCTCTCTTCCTCTCTTTTTGTCTCTCTCTCACACACAAATTAACTGTGCTCTTTGCATATTTTCTTCCACCCCTGTGGTACAGTAAGTGCAATGCAGTCAGCTTTTGGCACATGTTGTGACTAACACAAATTAGTGAATATTGAGAAGTTGATTAAGATGATGGACAGATTAGAGGGTAAATTGATAATGATAACATGCAATCACATTTACTTTTTAGTTTCCTGGCTACTATTTTTAAGAACTTAACGGAACATTGTAAGCAGGTTAGTGGTTAATAGCATGAGCTCTGCAGTCTGTGGTCCTGACTTACTTAAGCTTCAGTTTAAAATAAAACACAAAGCTGAGATAATAGCTATACATAAGTTGCTCTAGTAATTAAATGAGTAGTATGCATAAAACTTAGCACAGTGTACATTTTATGCACTCAATACATATATTAGTAATAAAAATGATGATAGTAGCAATTGGGTTATGTCTCTGTTTTAACAAAGCACCATTATATAAATCTGTGCTTTTTAAAAAACAATATTTTAAATGAACATTTACATTGCTTAATGTTTTTAAACATTATTAAAATAAACAGAAAATTGAGCTATATTGATCTGTAAAGAATTCCTTCAATGACAGAGTGGCAGACATGATGACTTAATTAGCAAACCCTTTCATTATATCATTTATAATGTCATTTTATCCACATACTAAGATAACATCATATGGAACACATATGTCTTAAGTGTTGCGTGGCTGACTGGAGGGCACGCACAAGCAATGTAGGGGGACTGCAGATGACTTGTATGTAACAGTTTTTGTCCTTAGCCAAGATGGTTCACTTATAAGTATGTTCATTAACTTTGTAGAGTTCATTAAGCCCAGGAATTTAGAAGCCAAAACATGATGTGTCTCTTAGAAAATAGGCTGTAAATTCCTCTGGGCAAAGTAGAGATCTGGTAATAAGCAGATGGGATGGTGTTTATTAGTGTCAAGTTCAGGATGGCATAACTAACAAAACTATTAATGGAGATGATTAAACTATTTGTAAAAAATTTCCCCCTAAATCTTGATGTCTTAGTGGGCAAAAAGTTGGTTGTGAGTCAATAAATTAGAATTCTTGTTAAAACTAAAACATCATATATAGGAACCATTTCACTACCTATACATATTTCGTAGTATGTTGTGTACCTCAATATAACACAATACAATTTATTTTGAAGGAAAGTTAAAGTGAAAACATCATTTATTTTTACTCCATTTAGTATGAGGTTTGATGTCATTAGAACCTTCAAGTAGTGGTTACCTCTGGTTAGACATTCACTGTAGTGCTCTGACCAGGTTAGGACTCCACAGATAAAAGAATAAAACTTTCAGATAAAAGCCACAAAGAATATTAAAGGATAGACAAAGAAGAGTACAGAGACAGAAAATTAAAGAAATGTGTATATTACTACCTAGTATACCCAAAGGAGTATAAATCATGCTGCTATAAAGACACATGCACACGTATGTTTATTGCGGCACTATTCACAATAGCAAAGACTTGGAACCAACCCAAATGTCCAACAACAATAGACTGGATTAAGAAAATGTGGCACATATACACCATGGAATACTATGCAGCCATAAAAAATGATGAGTTCGTGTCCTTTGTAGGGACATGGATGAAACTGGAAAACATCATTCTCAGTAAACTATCGCAAGGACAAAAAACCAAACACCGCATGTTCTCACTCATAGGTGGGAATTGAACAATGAGAACTCATGGACACAGGAAGGGGAACATCACATTCCGGGTACTGTTGTGGGGTGGGGGGTGGGGGGGCGGGGACAGCATTAGGAGATATACCTAATGCTAAATGACGAGCTAATGGGTGCAGGAAATCAACATGGCACATGGATACATATGTAACAAACCTGCACATTGTGCACATGTACCCTAAAACCTAAAGTATAATAAAAAAAAAATAAAAAAATAAAGAAGAGAAAGCTGTGTAGGAGCTTAACAACATTTAAATGGCTGTTAAATAGAAGTTGGATACGAGTTATTCCTCATTACCTTTATTGAGAGAGAAACAGGATTAAACCACATCTCAGAGTTAAAGGGAAGAACTTCAGTTCAGAGGGAATTGTCAATTATAGGGCAGGTTACCAACAGATGATTCAGAATGTCCTTTTCCAGGAATATTAAAAAACAAAACTAACTTATATCTATTAATGCAGATTGAAAAGGAGTGAAGTATCTTTTTTAGAGCAGATGAATGTTGTAGATGATTTCTGAAATTTTCCGTAGCTTTACTGCTAGGATATTAAAATACTTGGGGAATAAAAGAGGCGTATACAATAGAGTACTCTAACAGTTAATTTTTGACTCATTGTAGTTTTGCAACCAAGTAAAAATCTTGCTTGACATTTATATAAGGTTTGATAATTTTTTTCCTACTCTGCAGATTACTCGCCTGAAGATAGATAGGAATCCATTTGCTAAAGGCTTCCGAGACTCTGGACGCAACAGGTGGGTCTTAGTGAAGACCATTCTGGTTATAATAAATATACTTGATATTTTATTATGAATTTTCTATTACAAAGTAAATGGCTAAATTTACTAATACGATATTGAAATCACTTCTGCTGAGGACCATTGTGCCTGAGAGATCACTTATTTTTGTAGTGTGATGGTGCGATATACCCTAAGGTGAATGTTCATGTGCGCTGCTGAGCTGAAAATGGAAGCTCTCAGGATGTACACTGCATGCTGTTTCTGCAGGGGCCTTGAAGAAACCTGCCCTTACAGGCACAGAGGCTTCAGTAGCCTAATTAAATATCCTCTCTGCCTCTACTATTGGTGTAGGATTTCTTTGGTGATGATGCAACTATCTGTTGATATTGTCTGTGGAGTGTGATAGGGTCTTTCGTTAAGTCGTATTTCCAGCTGGAATATGAAACTACTCTCCATTGCCAAGAGAGCTGATGTTCTTTACTTTCCAAATTCGTCTTGGCTCTGCTGACAGCCACACACTTGTTTATTTTTTCTGTTTCATGTTTTGTGGTGTTTGTACTAAGCGGTAGAGCCACAATAATGAATTCCACCCTTACTTTTATCAAAAAGCAGATCACCTAGTCTATGTGCCAAAGCGTTTTTGAATTTATTGATATGACTCTACTCCAATATAGTTCAGTACAACATTTTCTAAAGTAACTGTTACTAAGTAGTAATAGAGAGTAATAATAGACTACAGTTCTGCAAATGCCTTTTCAGAGTAAGGCTTCTATTTAAATGTTTTTAAAAGCAGCTTGTTTTTAAAAAGAAGTGTTTGAACAATCTTTATGACTTTCTCCTGAAATTATTCTAATACTCCTTGAAAACCCCCAATTATTTTAGAGAGAGTTTCATTTGAAATTTTAGAGGGAAAACAATCCAGATTCTTAGTTCTTTCAGTTGATTAATTGGCCAAGATGGGTGCCAGAGACCTTTTCTCAGAATACACTCAAATGCTTGCAGAGATGTGATGTCATTTTTATATGCAGTGGCATCATTGAAACACCATGCAACATGAGGACTGAAATGTAGCTAAAATGCACTGAGAGTAGAGTAGCCTTCAACTTAGTGCAGGTAGGTCAGGAAGACTAATAGCAGGGCTTCCCTCTGAAATTTTTCGCTCTGTAGGAAAGTTTGCAGATATTCCTAACACATGAAAGTTGTCTGCTGTATTGAAATTATTTTGTTTTTCAAATGTGTGTTTCAATGTAGAGAAAAAAATTGCTTGTCTTTTGTTTTGTTACATTAGCTCCTGGTTAACCTTGTTTTTCAGAGGTGTTTCTGAAAATTAAAATGCAAATTGAACCATCATTTAGTAACTGGAGATGGCCACTTAGTGAGGTGACTGAAGAGAACCTTTGGGATGACTCCTATTCTACCCTGGCAAATGCTTTGATGGAATTATTTTGTGATTTTTGTTATAGCAGAATAGTATTTGTCCATTTAAGGGTCTTGTATTACTTTCAGTTTTTTTTCTTAACCAGAAAAGGAATTTATTAAAACACTGAAATTCCAGGAGAGAAATATTCAGGCTTGAAGAATAGGACAACTAGCAACTACTATATCCAAGCTATCAATTGCTCTAGCAAAGAATTCTCTGCTACTGACTCAGGGGTCATATGCTTGTATATAGTCAGTTCATTTTTGAAGGGATAAATTTAAAATATTTTAAAAATATTTTATATTTTGAACAGATAATAGTGTACGAACCTCTACAAGAAGTGAGATGATAGATGCATATGACAAGTTTTCAGAAAGAATTATAGATAATGAAAATACATTTGGATACTTAAATTTGGTCAGTGAAAAAGACAGTGGTGTTGTTGAATATAAAATACTAGTTCTATTGTTTGATATGGTGAGTTCAAAATGCTAGCTTTGATATGGATTTTTCTATCCCTTTGGCTATTTCAGGAGTATGTAAGCCTGACATCCATGGTGCTTGTTACTATTTCTTCCCTGACTCTAAAACTTTAAAAATTTTGGAGGAACATACAGAAGACAGTAAATTATGTTTTAATGCTTTTAAGATTTTGTTAAAATTTAAAATTTTTATTTTGTTCCAAGTGTTTAAACAATATTATAGTACATGAAAAGCACATTGAGCCTATATATGGCTTTCTGGCTAGTAAAATAAAGTTTCAACTTTTTTCCCTGCTGAAACTCTCTTGCTCATTGTAGACAAGCTATTTACGAATACTTCTCACTTTGGAATGCTAAATATCTATAAATCATTATTCCTTTATTTAAAAATCTGATTGTAACATTTTCCATTGACAAATGCAAAAGACACATTTGGAGAAGAGATAATTCAGTCACCTGAATTACATAAGTGAACATTTCTAACTTGTGTATTAGTTTCCTTTAAAAAAAAAAAAGACCAAGTTATATGTAAGATTTGGTGGAGGGCACAGTTGTTTGGAGAGCATGGGCATGAAGGGGCATGATTTTTTAACTAGTAGAGAAGTAAGGCTATGAGAAAAAGTTTAACATATTTCTTTATTACCCCTGGTTCTATTGTGCTGTTGTTAGTGTTTTTTAAAACAAATTCTATTTTTATTTCGCCGACCCTGTATATGAAATATACAAACTGACCAGGACAAGAAATAAACATAGACTTGTGATTGTTTAAACTTTATAAAACAATTTGCCTTAATTAAAAATTATCCTTTTCTGGCTATTTATGGCTCCACAGCCTATTTTATGGGAATCAGTAGCTTCGGCCCTTAAAAGCTCTCCTGCAAGACATTTGCTATGTGAGAGAGAATTTATGTGCTGAGAATAGTTTCATTCTTCAGTTAGGCCTTAGGTTTGACCCTATAAAATTTTTTTACTCAGGAAGGTACAAAAATTTCTTCTCTTTAAATACTTCAGGAAAAACATAACCATTTTACTAAATAAACTTGGCCATTTGATAGCATAAATTAGGGCGGTGATAAAATGTGGAAATTGTTCAAAGGCATCTTGTATAAATTATCGCCTTGGCTGCACTCCTGCAGGAGGTGCCTTTTATCTTTTCTTTAACTAGCCAGGAAAGGTCTCCATTACTGGAGAAAATGAAGGCTTTTTAAAAAATGTCCAGATTCAGCTAATAAATATTTTATAACTGTTTCCTGCAAAATATCTAAAATCCTTTCTGGAACTTGTAGTGTGAAACAGCAGCCTCAGGAAAAATATCGATTGCTCCAAATCAGATCACTTGTAGATACGTGGCCTTCAGAGCATCTCTTTAAAGCTTAAGGTTATAGATTTGTGATGATCAATAACTTCTCCCTAAGACTTTAGTTTATGGATTTGTATTTGAATCATAATAAAGTTTACACTGCTAAAGCAAATAATGCAGTAAGATACATCTCTATAGTCAATCAGTTTCTAAGTCCAGTGGTTGCTTGTTAATTATCTTAGTAAACTTCCCTCAAGCTGCTCTATAATCACTTTAGTATTTTTAATATTTAAAACTACAATTACTCAAACTCATCTATGTGGTAATAAGAAGCTGTTTTATGTTAAGCTGTGTCTTAACATTCTTTTGCATTTAAAATCATTGTATTTCTAGAAAGTCATAAAATTTAGTATTGGTATAAACTGAATAGAGGGTGATCAGCTAAACAGGACCCAGAGTTCATTAGTCCAGTGTTAAACACACCCACAGGCAACATGGGGTTTGGAACTGACTACGTCTGCCAAACTGCCCAGAAATGAATACGCTAGTACAGAAAATACTATCAAGTGGCATGAAGTTGGATTTGGCTTGTAGTTTGGCCACAGATATGATGACTGGTTTGGAAAAAAAAATCACTTAGAATGAAACAATGTTAGGATTAATAAGGTTTTCAGACCTTTTGTAATCTCATCCTCTCTTTGTGAGAAACTGAAGTCCAGGGAGATTAGCAAATTTACTTAAGGTCAGACAATGCGTTTTAGTGAGTCGCAGTGCCAGTGCAGTCTTTCTGAACCCAATCTAGTATCCTTGCCACTAAATAATTCTCTCTGTGGCACATTGATTACATCAGAAGCCAGATTCTGTTCTCTCTCAGGGTAGGCCAGGTGGAGCAGCTGCAGGTCCCCTCTGTGCTCCACTCATTTCTTTGGCAATCCTGCACTATCCCCTCTGGGGCTGCAGACATCTCTTTGAAGTGCTCTCAGAGCTGCATCCCCAGAGCCTGTGACTTAAGAGATGATTCAGGCTCATGTGCAGCCTCATGAGGTGTGTTTGTGCATTCAAGCCTGTGCATGTATACACATCACCCCTCCACACATGCATAGTTACATCATTCTGTCGCTAAGATGGGGTAGGCATATTCCTGCAGAGTGAGTACAGAAATCAATTAACAGAGAGTATACCCTGAACACTCTAAGGAAGTAAATTCTGTGTGTGAAGCCTCGGAACAGATGGACAAGTAGTGTAAGATAGTTTTATCGGCACAAATCACTTACCTCTGGTGTTTAGAGAGCTTTCACCATATTGTGTATGTGGTATGACTCTCTGGGGTGGATTCCTCTAGTCTTAGTTTGCAGGTTGTGACTTCGTGTGCAGGGGCTCCAGAGGTGGTAGCACCTTGAGTCAAACTACTAAAGGAGATGTCTATTATTGGACATACCAGGAAGCAAGTATTTTCTACAGTGGAGCTGCGGGTTTCATAAAAAGTGTAGTGTTATCTAGATCAACAAATTACTTAGGGCTGAGGTGGTTGAAGGAAGAGTGATGAGGTCTCAGGTGTGGCTGTCTTGAGAATGATCTAGTTGAGTGAATGGCCTCATTCCCGGAACCCAGAGGACTTAGTCACTTGATATACAGAGGGGAAGTCTCTGAATCATTCATGGTAGGAGATGGTTGATATATGTATTTAGAGTAGTTGCCCTTGTTTTAAAATATACGTATGTCATGTAAATAGTCTATATGAAACTTATCCTGTCTCTTTAAGTATCCATTCATTAAGTGTATTTCAGGGTTTTAAAATAATTTGTGATTTAATAGTAACTCCATCTACTAGATAGCCCTGTGAGGTCACCTTCCTGCTCTCCTCCCACACACTGCAGGGAGAGGCCAGTGCCGTTTCTTCGTGGCCCTCTTGTTGCTGGTGGGAGCCCAGCCTGGCTACCCTGGTTGTGGTAGAGATTGTGCTCCTGAGAGAGAAGTCAATCTTCTTTGGACGAGTGCTTCCCTGAGCTGGCTGCTGAGGCACCAAATGATGGGCAGTAATGCCTCTTAGAAAAGAGCTGGTTTTCTAGGAATGTGCTTTTGTGGCAATGCCTTCCTCACTTAGAGGGAGAAGTAACAGGACAAGGAGAGAGGATGTGTTCCAGATCACAGCAGAGCCTTGGACTCACAGCAGCCAGGATGGACTCTCTTCATCTCAGCTCCTTAGCCCAAGGGAACAGCTTTTCACCCCTCAGGTCAGCTGAGTTTTCTTGAGAACATTAACAGGCATCTTGGGTGGATGATTTCAGTTCTCTCCTGCTGCTGGTAACAGAATGTTGTTAGCCCATTGCTGAAGCATTTCTTCTTGCCAGTGGCAAGCTCCTAACTGGACAATGTGGGGGTACTGTCAATACCAGTGTTGTTTTGAGATGCTTGCTGCTGGTGAAAGCTCCAAATGCTCCTAACTAGACTTCTTTTGTCCACGCCTATCCTGACCCCTTCCATTTAGAATGGGTTTGGAAGCCTTGGTGGAATCATATGCATTCTGGCGACCATCACTACGGACTCTGACCTTTGAAGATATCCCTGGAATTCCCAAGCAAGGTAACTCACAAAGTCTCCTGGGTCATATATACAGCCCGTTCCTGCCTAGAAACTCAGGCACTAAAAGTGTACAAGTCATTATTTATACTTAAAACAATGACCTCATCACCAACATTGTCCTACGGATTCCATCTGTCTTCTGCATGGTATGGGGATGGATCAGGAAAAAATGGCTCTCATGGTCACCGATTAAATCTTAGACGTCTTAGGCTGTTCATATATTTCATGACCTTTACCTCATCCTGAAATCTCATATTAAAATTAGAGGTGCTCTGATGCCAAGTCCTCTTCACAAGAAATAGTTGATGGTGCCCCCAGTTCACCCTTTATTCACATCTTGTTTTCTTTCTTCAGCAGAATTGCCTCTGGGCAGGGTTCTCCTGTTGGGTTAATAATGAGAAGGTCAGGCACATTCAGACAGACCTTGCTGGGCTCATCTCTGAATATTTCTCAGCAGCCCAGAGCTGATTTCTCCTCAGAGGGAACTGCATGGAAAGCGATGTTGCTTCCTCTCTGGTCTGCTCCATAGGTAAAACTCTCAGGTCACTCCTACATTCAGGCTTTTTACCACCATCCTGCCCAGATTCCAGTGAGAATTTACTATGCTGGGTTTCAGATAATTATCATTGGTTGGATTGGGCTTTTGGATTATTTTGAGTCACTGTATAAAACACCATCAGTAGAGCAGTGAAGGTTTTACAGCCTGTCCAGCTCTTTGGAATTCTGCTCTCCCCTTAAGTTCTGTCAAGTTTGCAAACATCAATCTGCCAGCAGATCCAGAGGGGGCACCATCGCTGCCGTTGGTTGGACACAGGGTTAACTACCCTCTCTGAGTTTCACAGGACTGTTGATTTGTTGGACCTCTGCTCTTGTATTAGCATGTGATTCAACAACTTGTTTTCTAATTGGAAATAAGATTTTTCAACCAGATAAGTCCTTGAAAGCTGAGACCATCTCCTTTTCATCTCTGTAGCATTCCCCCAACCCTTGCCTTGTAACAAGCTGTGTCTAGCTCATATTTACAAAATTGAAAGGAAAGGATGACTGTGGAGTCATTCTTTACATTTCAACTTCTTTTGTAGGCAATACAAGTTCCTCCACTTTGCTCCAAGGTACTGGGAATGGCGTTCCTGCCACTCACCCTCACCTTTTGTCTGGCTCCTCTTGCTCCTCTCCTGCCTTCCATCTGGGGCCCAACACCAGCCAGCTGTGTAGTCTGGCCCCTGCTGACTATTCTGCCTGTGCCCGCTCAGGCCTCACCCTCAACCGATACAGCACATCTTTGGCAGAGACCTACAACAGGCTCACCAACCAGGCTGGTGAGACCTTCGCCTCGCCCAGGACTCCCTCCTATGTGGGCGTGAGCAGCAGCACCTCCGTGAACATGTCCATGGGTGGCACTGATGGGGACACCTTCAGCTGCCCACAGACCAGCTTATCCATGCAGATTTCGGGAATGTCCCCCCAGCTCCAGTATATCATGCCATCACCCTCCAGCAACGCCTTTGCCACTAACCAGACCCATCAGGGTTCCTATAATACTTTTAGATTACACAGCCCCTGTGCACTATATGGATATAACTTCTCCACATCCCCCAAACTGGCTGCCAGTCCTGAGAAAATTGTTTCTTCCCAAGGAAGTTTCTTGGGGTCCTCACCGAGTGGGACCATGACGGATCGGCAGATGTTGCCCCCTGTGGAAGGAGTGCACCTGCTTAGCAGTGGGGGTCAACAGAGTTTCTTTGACTCTAGGACCCTAGGAAGCTTAACTCTGTCATCATCTCAAGTATCTGCACATATGGTCTGATGAAACCTTTAAGTTAAATGACATTTGGATCTGTCTAATGTATTTTCTTTTTCTTTTTTAAAAGCTATGTGGAAAGAAATTCTCTGTGGTTTATAAAATGTACATATAATAGAAAATGAAGGCTCACTGGGTTTTTTGACTTTATCATGGTGAGATTGTAATTATCTATGGTATATATGTATACTCTATATACATAGCACATGGAGTATCACAGCCCCTATTGTTCCCCTGCTTCATCCAGTTGCACAGAGTATTGGCATGCGTGTAGTATGTTTAAGCAAAGTTCTCAGACTCTTTTAAAAACATGATGGTAAACTTAAAACTTGGCAATGATTCTATCCAGATGAACACTTATAACTTAATTTATCAGAAAAATGCTCTAAACGGTTTCATACTTGACGTGTTGATAACCAGCAGTAACCAGCATGTAGAGTCTTGTGATTTCTGTTATTCTTGGACACAGTGTGAGAATCTAAAATACAAAAGCCAGTTAAAGTCTTAGTTCTGAGGTATTTGTAATCATGAAGGATCAGCTTTTTCATTCCTGCTTATTATTTACCACAGATACCATATGACCTTGGGTCTATAAAAAAATCATAACCCATAATAATTGTTATTTTCTTAAGGAAGGTAAAGGAGAGGCTTGTGATTATTTTTTTTTACACTTTCCGTTGGGCACATATGAGGTTCTCACTCATCTGTAGAGAACAAATTTCCAGTATTTTCGATTTTTTGCTTATTTTAGTTATCAAATAGACCGTTAAAGAATGTTCTATAAACATTTTTAAATTCCAGTTTTCACCAGGAGAGGAGTATGTGATATGAGTGGAATGGCAAAAGGAAAATAAATCCACCTCAAATTCATTGATTCCAATGAGAAATGTCTATCTTTTAAATCAAGAGTAATACTATTGTTAACTATACCTTATGTTTTTGTATAGTTTGTTTTTAAATTTAGAATATTTTTTCCATCTTGCTTTGAGCTTCCTGACCCATAGTATATAAGTAAAAAAAATGCATTTATGCTACTTATTTATATCTTGTAATTCCTACACATTGAACCTTTTCTCCCTTCTTAACCTTGTCCGTCTGCCTGAGTCTTTCCCAAAACAGATAGTTGCTAGGTCTGTATGGTGTTAAATAACACGGTGAGGAATTTCAGTGGGTTATCTCCAGCAATCTGTCTTTTGGGAGCTATAGTGCAAAGGCCAAAGCCCATTACTATAAAGGCCCTCTTGGATGACTAAGAAGGAAGATACTAATTATGATAAAGGAACTATAAAACTTTTAACCGCAACAGAATTTTTAACGTCAGAACTGGAGAAATTAAAATCAGTATTAAATTTTTTAATTCCTAAAATAATATATGCATGATTGAAGAGTTAAAAACAAGTAACTCTGACAGCACAGTATGAGATAAATAAAAAAGGCTAAGAATACATGATGAGGCACATTCCCCTTCTGAGGAGAAAGTAAAATAACATGTCTGTGCATTGACCCATTCATTACGTTTCATGTATCTTAAGCAAAAGAGCATGATTTCCTCTCATTGCTAAAAAGAACTGCTTTAACTCATCCCTGGATTTGGTGGGGAAAGGGTACAACTCCTGATTTGCTGTTTCACTTTGAAACAACACAATTTGTTAGATACTTAGGGAGATATACTGTTGAATTTGCACAGGATGTGACTGTTTATACATATTAACAAATTTCCTTTTGGATTCCTTAGCAGTTCACCAAATTAGTATTAAATTTTTAAATTTAAAACTAGCATGAAGGGACATGAAGTATTTACAGTAGGTGGATCTATGTAAGATGTTTGGGTATGGCATTAATAGCTTGACAAAGATTTGGGGAAAGGTGTTAAGAATGAGTCCATCTCAGCCATAGTGCTTGGTGTATAATTCAAGAACAGAGAGTTTTCCATCTTGAAAAAACATGTAAAGTAATGCTCTATACCCATATGTATTAATAAGAGCATTTTCCTTCTTGCTGTTGATAATTTCAGATGATACCACAATATGAGTATAATTTTTTATTAATCTTTTTTTCTGGTAAAATTTTAGCAATATTTTATAAATGCTTTTTTTAGGTTTTACTGTAAATATTAATCACCATGTCACTTCAGAGACTAGCCTTTTATTGCTGAATTAAATGACATGCATACATTGATAATTATATATCTGTATTTTATTAAAAAGTACTTAAAATTATATTAAAGTGTGTTATTAAACCCTTTTATGATTTTGGAAGGTAATCATTTTAGTGTCTAAAAATATTATTCCAAGAATAAGCACACACATGCATACCCCAAACACAAATTCTGTACGTCTCAAATACATGGCAGAAAGAAATGGGCCTGCTGTTCATGTTTCGTGTGTTAAATATAATTTCTTGGTGTGTTGACCATGTCATTGAAGGTGAAGGCCCTGACAAATGTTGAACACATGAAAATTTGAATGTGAGAGGAAAGGGATGGGGTGGCATGTTTTGTTTTGGGTCCAGGGGAGAAAGGCAAGGTTACAAGAATGAGTGGCTTGCACCACTGACTAGTGATGACAGATTACTTCTATGCCCCTTGACTAGTAAACATTCCAAGGGACATCGTGATGGGGTGAGGTTGCTGCTATCAAGACCAGTCACATTTGAAAATTAACACTTGCTTCCTTACAAGCTGCCTTCCAGAGGTCAACAGCTTTTCACAAGTGAGGCACCCAGTTGCTGACCCTTGATTTCTGGAATGTAGGGGGTCAGGAATCCTTGGTGGCCCCCAGAGAAGGTTGGGGCACAGTGTAACCTATATGAGGAAGGATCATACTTACTCTTTACATCAATTAGCAAAATTTTGAGGAAAAAAACCTCACTTTTAAAATGTAAATAGCTCTTCATCACCCCTCCAGACCTAATCCTACCAGTAACTCACACCTTAGTGTGAAATTAATAAACAGCAGCTTTGGAGATAGCTGGAGGTTTGACTTAGAGGAAAAAAAGGAGTAATTTTTGTAGCAGGACAATTCTGGGAAGATTTATATGGGAAGGAGAAGGTGCAAGAAGAGAGATCCCTAACTAAACTCTGCAGTGTCCCATGAAATCCTGGTACAGAGCATTAAAAATAATCATTTCATAAACTTCTTTCAGGAACCTTGGTAGAGGTGGCGGATGCTATCTTATGCTCTCTCTAATTAGAGAGATTTGTAAAGAATCCTTTGTTGCAAAGTGTAACACAGTGTTATTTCCTCCTGAGAAATCTATTGGCTCATCTACATGAAGGTTTTTCTAAGCTTTCCCTTAAGAACTAATTGTATTAAATTATTACCATGTTGTGTTTTAATCTCACTGTTCGTCCTTTCTAAAAAGAAATGCTCAGATAAGTTGCAAGTAAGGTTAAATATGTGAGCAGTTAAGTACGCATACATGATTACAGCATTCTAGCGGCTCAAACCTTAAAAATTATCAGTGCTAGAAACTGACAAATATATTCAAGTATACAAACATTCAACAGATACATAAACTTAGTATCCCTCTACATGCTGATAGATTTTCAAATAATGTGCTTTCTGTTCATTGAACTTTGGTATGATGAGAATAACATTGCCTTGGGAATTAGAGAACTCAGTTTCAGACTATGGATTTCTCAACCATGATTTTGGGTAAAAAAATTAGCTGCTTTATGTCTCAGTTTTGGTATGTGTGAAAGGAATGGCTGGGATGATAATTGTTACTATTCCTTTTAGTTTCCAATTCATATGGTCCTATTATATAAATATTTAGCTTAATATTGGGAAACTAGTTTTATAAAACTATTATATCTTTTGGAATATATTCCGTTTATTTTTGGATATATATATACTGTATCTGTGGCTTTACAAAGAATATAACACTATCAGTATTATTTCCAATTTGTTGAATTATGTGAAATTTATCCTTTAAATGGAACTGTGCTTTAGTTTTATAGGATAAATTTTAGTATTTTAATATCAGAAGGAAGCTATACTTAGTAACGTATTTGCTATTTTATAGTGAATAGTAAAAGACATTAATAAAATTTCCTTTTTGTGATGCTCTTAATTGCATGGCATTAAATTATTTTGTTTTGAAATAAGTATGGCAGTCTATTATAATATATGGAGATCATTCCAAGTCCATTCAAAATACATTTAAATCCTCGAGAAAACACTTGAACTTGTCTTTTTGAATAATTTTATTCCTGCTGAGACTCAGATACAATAATATGGGGCAGTTTATTGCTCTGCAAGTCACTGAGTTTATACAAGGCTGAATCAACACACACATCCTATGTCCATATTTTTAAATGATATTAATTACATCACTAGAATTACTTAATAAAAAGACCAAGAGATTTTTCTAAATAACACCTATATTGAGATACAATTAGCATGTCATATAATTCATCTATTTAAATTGAACAGTTCAGTGGTTTTAAATATGTTCACAGAGTTGTGTAACTATCACCACAGTCAATTTTAGAACATTTTTATCACTGCAAAAAAACTCCATGCCCATTATTAGTCACCTTCCTTTTCCTTCCCTTCCTTCCTTATCACCAAGTCCTAGACAACCACTGATCTGCTTTCTGTCTTTATAGATTTGCCTGTTCTGGACATCTATGTCGAGGGAACTATACAATATGTGGTCTTTGGCACTGACTTCTTTCACTTAGCATAATGTTTTCAAGGTTCATTCATGTTGTGGCATGTATTAATATTTCATTCCTTTTTAATGCTGAATAATATTTTGTTGTGTCAATTTACCACAATTTGTTTATCTCTTCGTTAGTTAATGGACACTTGGGTTGTTTCCACTTTTTAGCTGTTATGAATAATGCTGCTATAAAAATTTATGTACAAGTTATTGTATAGACATACATACACTTTGATTTCTCTTGGCTATATAGCAGTGGAACTGGAAGGTTCTGAGGTCATCTTTTGAGGAACCACCAGACTGTTTTCCAAAGTACTTGCACCATTTCGCATGCTTACCAGCAATGTGTGAGGGTTCTAGTTTCCCCACATCCAACTGACAGTTGTTATTATCAGTCTTTTTTATTACAGCCAGCCTAGTGGGTGTAATGTCTCATTGTTGTTTTTATTTGCATTTCCCTGATGACTCATGACGTTGAACATATTTTTCTGTGCTTTATTGGCCATTTGTGTATCTTCTTTGGAGAAATATCTATATAGATCCTTTGACCATTCTTTAATGGGTTGTCTTTTTTATTATTGAGGTGTAATAATTCTTTATATATTCTAGATATAAGCTTCTTATCAGATATATGATTTGCAAATATTTTCTCCCATTCTTTGGGCTGTCTTTTCGTTGTATTGATGATGTCTTTTGCAGCACGGAAGCTTTTCATTTTGAAGAGGTCCAATTTATCTATTTTTTTTAATTTTGTTGTTTTATGTCTTTGGTGTGAGAACCAAAGCATTTTGATGAGCTCTTTCAATCAGCCTTTTGACATTCCTAGTAGTAGTAGTAGTAGTAGTAATATAAATGTATTTTGAAGGTGCTTTTCAGGTGTATAAATTTAATAGTACTTGATAAATTACCCCCTTCCCAACACACCTGAATAGTCTTGGAGAAATAAATGATTCCTTCAGTATCTCAAAGGAAGACAGAAGGATTCCAAAGCATCAGAAACACTTTATTACCATAAGAAATGGTAGGCAATTTCAATATTTATTAAATTAATAAATATTAAGTATTGACTATTTTCTTGGCATTGTTTTAGTCATTTGGGATACAATAGTGAAGAACACTGTTGGTATAACCAAACATCTTGTAAAAGCTGATTTGCTGGCCAAAAAAAAAAATATATATATATATATATTCATACTGCAATATATCACAGTTGGCAGGAAAAAAAAATTAGTGCCTCTTGGCTTTTCTATGAGTTGGTGCCCTCACCCTTATTACTATGTTACATATCCCAGATGGTCACTGCAAAATGCTTGCTTCTGTGCCAGGGTACAACAGGGATGCATTATCGCCTTAACTTTGAGTTTGTTTTGTGGTTTTCTTTGGAAACCCGAACATCTTTTAAAATTCATTTTTTTAAATTTGGCTGTGTTTACAGCACTGTAATAAGATATTTCTCTATTAATAGCAGGAAGGGAAAACCGTGCTTGTTTAGGGCTTGGGAAAACTCCTGCACATTTTTCTTAAAGGTATTTGGTGAAATGGATTGCAGAGATTTGCAGATTCCTTTTTCTTAATTTGCCTAAATGAATTTCAAGGGAAAATTTGTTGAACCATATGTTTTTCAAACCAAATTGAAGCTCTCACTCAGCCATAATAAAGAGAATCTTAAAAAGCACTTCTGTCTCGAGGCACAGTGGCTCACGCCTGTAATCTTATCACTTTGGGAGGCCGAGGTGGGTGGATCACCTGAGGTCAGGAGTTCGAGGCTAGCCTGGCCAACATGGTGAAACCCCATCTCTACTAAAAATACAAAAATTAGCCGGGCATTGTGGCGCAAGCCTGTAATCCCAGCTACTCAGGAGGCTGAGGCAGGAGAATCGCTTCAACCCAGGAGGCGGAGGTTGCAGTGAGCCGAGATCGTGCTATTGCACTCCAGCCTGGGCTACAAGAGCGAAACTCCATCTCAAAAAAAAAAAAAATGGCACTTCTATCAAGTAATGTACAAAGCCCTAGTAGTCCATTGCCTTGGGGAAGTTTGGCCAAGAATGAATGAACATTATGATGGACCCTTTGTAGCTTTCGTTCATTTTGTCTTTCTAAGTTTGTTAACCTTGGTGTATGGGGAAGAAAGGAACTAGAAATTGTGTATGTTTAAATATTTGCTGTCTACTCAGTTTTACCTTGAGGATACCAAGAAGACAGACAGACAAAAACATAAAAATATAGAACTGGAAGGTCCTTAGAGATCAAGTAGGAGACAGTTGTGTGGAGACCCATGTGACCTTCAGAGGTCACCATTGTGACCCATCTACAAGCTTCAGCAACTTCAGTGACAGTCCCCTTGGCAGGCTTCATAAAGCATTTTCAAGCTTCCTTGTCTTTCTTCGTATTTTTTTTTCTTAGTCCTGGATGTCCTTTCTCACCTACTTTCTTATTTTCAAGAACTTACTCAAGGACTTTTGTCCTCAGTGAAGACTTTCCCAATTTCTATTTCTCTCATCTACCTTTCCCCAGGAGAAATCAGCTTTCCATCTAAAATATTGTCACAGCACACTGTGCCCTCTTGAAGGACATACCTAAACATCGCCTTTTCATTTAGATCAACCAGCACAGCTATAATGGGAGTCCTCTGGGACAGGAGCTATATCTCATTTACGTATTTGCCGCAGGACCTAGCAAAGATGAAATGATTAATAAAAGAGGGAGTACATAAATAAATACGTGATTAAGTGAGTAAAGCAATGAATTTTGTAGGCTTTGGAATAAAACCTCAAATTGGGAGGTCTGGAGGTTTTGCTTGGTCAGCTGCCCATTTGCCATATCAGAAGAGACAAAGAGGACTATAGATTCCTCATAAAAAGACAGGAAAGGAAATGCTTCTTTTCTTTTTCTTTACTTTTTTTCTAAAATTTATTTTTTTCCCCCTGCTTGAGCAGAGTCTTATGAACAGAGGGTTGGGGCTGACATCTAAATAAGATACTCCTCCTAAAATTGTAGGTATTTTATCATCAATATCTTCCAAAGCCATTAGGATGTTTTATAAATCTAACAGAGAACTACTCCTAAGGGAAGAAGGTAGTTCTCTGTATGCAACTTGGACATCATTCCATCGGGGAGAACGTCAGCTGTAGTTTCAGGAATTGACAATTTCTGTTGCAGGTACCCCCTAGAGTCTAGTTTAGGAATAACATCAGGAAAGTGAGGCTTTTTATGTCCTAGGGCATCCAGCTTGCCACAGATGTGTCTTTGATAGCAGTGAGATAGTTTATGTGACAGAGAAGCCCAAGCTTCACAAGAGATGGGCATATTATATCCTGGTAAGTATGGGCCCAGGGTCTCTGAAGGGATTGATGTGTTAGGTTACTAACATGGTTACTTCTGTGTTATCTCTGCAAGTGAGTTGATATTGCAATAAATATTATTTCATCTAGAAAAAAGTGCTTGTTTTCTTATATAGAATAATAAGAGTATCTAGAGCACTCTCTAATACCCCGTAGATTAGAGGTGCTCTGTCAGACAAAACATTTTTTTCTCTCTAGGGAGGGATCCAAGACATTTTGGAGAAAACCTCTCTTCTGAGAAAAAGCCACATTGGTGGTTGTGGACCCAGAAACTGGTGCTGTGTGAGGCTAGGTCCTTTAGATGAGGGAGGCATTCCATATTGGGGCATGCATGCTCATTCTCGCTGTCTGCCTCATTCCCTTTTCTCTGGAGCGTATGGGGCTACTTTGGCTTAGTATTTGCTCAGGTTCTTATGGTAAGAGCACCTAAGAGACCGGGGATAAAATAGGCATAGACTGAGAAGAGGAGATACAGGGTAGGCAGGAGGCCTTCCAGAGTTCCCTACCCCAGCTTTTACTATAGCTCTGTTTTGTGGGTGCTAGATTTCTTCCCAGATTAATAAAACTGTATTTGGTTTCTACATTTTTTCCCTATTCTTCACGTGTGTGATGCATCTGTCAGAATTTCAGGGGGAGGGATATGAGTGACACCTTAAGTTCCTAACACATGTTTACATGTTTATTCGAAGTTCAATCATTTGTTTATCCCTGCATTTAGCATTTGTTGAGTACTTGCTAAGTGCCATATTCTGTTGCTGGAGATGTGGTGATGAGCAAGGAAAGTTGTTCTTTGAGAAAATTTCAGACTCATCAGAAGGTCACATGTGCAAATACATAATCATAATACAATGTGATAAATGTACACATGTATTCGTTCCTTTTCTGTTCCTTATGCAGAATACCTGAAACTGGGTAATTTATAAAGAAAATAAATTTATTTCTTACAGTTATGGAGGCTGAGAAGTCCAAGGTCAAGGGGCCACATTTAATAAGAACCTCCTTGCTGGTGAGAGCTCTCTGAAGATTTCTGAGGCTTTGTAGGACATCACTTGGTGAGGAGGTTGAGTGTGTTCACATGCTAGCCCAGGTGTCTCTTCCTCTTCTTATAAAGCCACCCATTTCCTTCTCATGATAACCCATTAATCTATTTATCCATGCATGGATTAATCCATTCATGAGGGCTTTGCCTTCACTTCTTTTTTTTTGAGATAATAACACATTTTTATTTTGTTGTGAATTTAGCAGAAATTTTATATTCATAAATTTGACAGTCTTGGATTTTTTGCCATGATTTTTTTAAATTTTACTTTAAGTTCTGGGATACATGTGCTGAACGTGCAGGTTTGTTGCATACGTATATATGTGCCGTGGTGGCTTGCTACACTTATCAACCCGTCATCTAGGTTTTAAGCCCCACATACATTAGGTATTTGTACTAATGCTCTGCCTCCCTTTTTCCCCCACCCCCAAGAGGCCCCAGTGTGTGATGTTCCCCTCCCTGCATCCATGTGTTCTCATTGTTCAACTCCCACTTATGAGTGAGAACGTGTGGTGTTTGGTTTTTTGTTCCTGTGTTAGTTTGCTGAGGATGATGGTTTCCACCTTTGTCCATGTCCCTGCAAAGGACCATTAGCTCATTCCTCTTTATGGCTGCATAGTATTCCATGGTGCATATGTGCCACATTTTCTTTATCCAGTCTATCATTGACGTCTTCCCTCACTTCTTAAAGGCCCCACCTCTCAATAATGCCACATTGGTGATTAAATTTCAACATGAGTTTTGGAGGGGACATTCAAACCATAGTAAGAGGTGTTTACAAAGAACAGTAGGAAAATTGGAGATTGTGACTTAGGTTATATGGGGGAGATGTGAGGGATCAGGGATCAAGGAGAGCTGTGAAGATGAGGGACCATTTGCTCATAGCTAGGGAAGGGTGATGGAAATGGTAAGTGAGTATTCTAGAACAGTACTATTCAATAGAACTTTCTGCAAAGATGCAAATATTCTTTGTCTACACTGGCCAGGACAGTAGCCACTAGACCATGTAACTACTGGGCACTTGAAATGAGACTAGTCTGCCTGAGGGTCTAAATTTCAAATTTTATTAAATACTAATTAATTAAAATTTAAATGTAAGTTTAGCCTCATGTGGCTAGTGGCTACCATGTTGGGCAGTGAAGCTTTAGAAACTCTGCAAAGCAGAAAGTAATATGCACCCTAAAAGAAATATGAACAATGACAATGGGAGAACAGTTCCCTGAATGCACAGCTCACCGTCTGTGTGGATGATGTTTCTGGAGGGTTACTATGAGTAGTCATGACTCTGTGACTATATGAAAACTGACTGGTGATGCTAGGTGACTCTGCCAGGCAACTGCTTCATGACAAATCAGTGTATTGAATGCCTAACCAGTTCTGTCCTCCGTAGTTAGTCTTACCACACAATTGTCCAGAAATGACCCAGGATGCATGTCATTTCCTTTCTATAAGGTAGTGGCCAAAAAGTTTCTTTGGGGGAGTTATACATTGTAATCTCCCTTGACAAGGTTGGTTTTGGGAAGAGCAGCTATTAATTCTGAAGAGGGGAGACTGACACAGAACATGTACAGTATCTGACTGACCTCCTAGGTGAGGAGATGCTGATGCCCTGCTTTTTTCTCTGGGCCCTATGCTCATTATCTCCATATAATGCCCACTGTTGAATCACTGGAGAAAAGCTTCTCTGCTGTTGCTTCAGCCTCTTCCCTTCTCAGACCAGACCAAAACCCAGCTAATCATTTGCTGGTGAATGTGATTCTTTCTCTTGCCTTACCCCTATTAAATTAAATGCATTAAGAAGACAATGCCTCCCAGGGAAAGACAGAAAACAATTAATGCAGAGTTTTCCTCATATGAGGTACAAAAAAACCCCACTAGAATTTACACAGCATTTTATATTACACACCGCAGATTCCCATACATTATTTCATTTTGTCTTTCCAACAATCCTGTGAGATGTTTTTATCCTAACTTTGTATGTAAGAAAACCGAGGCTCACAGAAGTTAAAGACTTACCCACAATCGCTTGGCCATCAAGGGAAAAGTCAGGACTCAGCATAAGTCTTCTGATGCCTAAATGGCATCTGTAAACATGGAAGGAAGGAGATTAGGGCAATAATAATTATTAGGGAAATAGTTCTTACTGGGAGAGAAGGAGGGAGAAGAGAAGGGAAGGGAAGAGGAAAGAGAATGAAGGTTCTTTCTCCTCGATGATTTTTTCTGTCTTGTTGGAGATCCAAGACACTTTGGGGGAACTCTGCTTTGCTCTGAAAAAAACCACGTGGATGGCTGTTGACCCAGCAGCTAGTGGGGTGCCATCTTAGGGGTGAAGTTCCTGTCAGTGAAATCACTGATTGGTAGAAGCAATCACCAAAGCATATCCTTCAACAAAACTTCCCTTCCTCTAGCCACTTACTTCCATCCAGTAAACAACACCCTACCATGAGTGGGGAGCTGAGGAATTCAGAGCTGGGGCAAAGCCAGTGGGAAAGTCTTGGTGTTTTTTAAGAGTTTACCATTAAAGATTGGAAAGGGGGAAATGAAACTGTCAGCTTTTGCTCTTATGATGTTAGTTCCCCTAGAGATACATGTACAAAATTTCCAAATGCTATGATAAGTTATTTCTAATGGTGAAGTTTCCAGAGAAAACTCTTTTTTCCAGGCCTCTGTAAACATTTTTATTTTATTTTTTTGAGACAGAGTCTTACTCTTTCACCGATGCTGGAGTATAGTGGCACAATCATGGCTCACTGCAGCCTCCACCTCCTGGACTCAAGCAGTCCTCCTACCTTACCCTCCCAAATAGCTGGGAGTACCAGTGCAAGCCACTATGCCTGGCTAATTTTTGTAGTTTTGGTAGAGATGCTGTTTAAACATATTTTAAAAATATGTTGAGATAGTAAAGATAAAGATAATAATAATATAAACTTATTTCTGGGAGGAAAATCTTATGATTGTTGACATTAACTAATATTCATATAACATGAATTGTGACCCCAAAGCTACTTAATATATTTTAGTCCCCAAAACCTAAATAAGGAAGGTACTATTTAGTATGATTTTATAAATATGTGATTAAAACAAAAATAAGGGACTGACCTACCAGGGCTACCCAACTGGAAAGGAGCAAAATCAGGATTTGAACTCAAGTCCATCTGATCCCAGACTTGTTTTCACTGTGTTGTAAAACATAATGCTAGGTAACAAAAGAAAAAAAACAGATAAATTGGACTTCAAATTTAAAATCTTCAATGCATCAAATGACACTATTAACAAAGTGAAAAGGTAACCCACAGAATGGGAGAAAATACTTGCAAATTATATATATGATATGAAATTAATATCTAGAATATATAAAGAACTACAACTTAACAACATCAAAAAATGAACAACCCTATTAAAAAATAGAGAAAAGACTTAAATAGACATTTCTCCAAAGAAGATATACAAATGGCTGGTAAGCACATAAAAAGATGCTCACCATCACTAATCACTGGGCAAATGCAGATCAAAATCACATTGAGATACCACTTTATACCCACTGGGATGATTAACATAAAAGCAAATAAAAAACCTAAAAAATAAGAACTTTTGGTGAGGATGTGGAGAAATTAGAACCATTGTGCATTGCTGCTGGGAGTGTTAAATGATGCAGCCACTATCGAAAATGCTATGAGGGTATTTTAAAAAATGGAAAATAAAATTACCGTATGATCCAGCAATTTTATTTCCAGGTATACACCCAAAAGCATTCAAAGAGGGACTTGAATCAATATTTATATATTCATGTTTATAGTAACTTTATTCTCAATAGCCAAAATTTGAAGAGACTGAAGTGTCCATCAATGCATGTGTGAGTAAACAAAATGCAGTATTCATGTCTACGAATTCCTCATCCATGGATTCAACTAACAATGGATAAAAAATATTTGAAAAAAAATGAATGCTTGCAACTGTACGGAACATGTAGACCTTTTCCCTTATTATTCCCTAAACAATACAGTGTAACAACTATTTACATAGCATTTACATACATTGATTAAGTATTATATGTAAACTACAGATGATTTAAAGTATATGGGAGAATGTGTACAGGTTCTGTGCAAATACCACACCATTTTTTATAAGGGACTTGAGTACCTGTGGATTTTGGTATTCAAGGAGAGTACTGAAACCAATCCCCCAGGGATACTGACTGAAGGCTGTACATACCTTGGAATATTATTCAGCTTTAAAAGGAATGAAATTCTGACACATTACAACATAAATGAACTTTCAAAACATTATGCTAAATGAAATAAATCAGACACAAAATGACAAGTATTGTGTAATTCCACTTACATATACCTACAGTAGTCAAATTCACAGAGACACAAAGTAGAATGGTGGTTGTCAGGGGCTGGAAGGAGAGGGGAACTGGGAGTAAGTGTATAATGAGTACAGAGTTTGAGTTTGGGAAGATGAGAAAGTTCTGGAGACGGATGGTGGTGATAGCTACACATCAATATGAAAGCACTTAATTCAATAGCACTGTACACTTAAAATGGTTAAAATGCTGGTACAATCAAAGCACTGTGCTAATTTTAGTAAGACAGACTTAAAATAATCCTCATGGCTTTCTGAAAGTCAATTGCACAATTATCTGCCTATTAATGTTTTCAATCATTAACAAATATTTATTGAACATCAACTGTGAATCAGGTATCATTCTAGGTATCAGGAATATTGTAGTGAACAAGACGTAGAACTTCTCTGCACACATACAGTATAAAATCTAGTGGAAGAAACTAATCACATAACTCAAATAAATGTAAACTTACACAGTGTAAGTGTTCTCCATGAAAAGGGCGTTGATGGTGCTATGAGAACAAATGCTAGGGAGAATGTGATTGATGGAAGAAACACTTTCTAGGTCTTGATTCTAAACAGAAGACATAAAAATGTACACTTGCATCCTGGACACACTGTATTGCTCCCTCTAATACAATATGAATAACAGTGTTTTCTTGAGTCCCTCATTTTTGCAAGCCAAGTGTATTTGTGATATTGCTTTACTAAGAAAGCATGGGAAATGTTTCTTGTGTGACTGCCAAAGTATGGCGTTAAAAACAGAAGCCCGATACACAAATGCAAGTGGTATGTATTTGATCCTCACCTAACTAGCATTTAATTCTCCTGGCAATCAAAACAGGCTATCAACATTCTTTAGTAAATCTCTATAGTCATTTCTATTAGATCGTAAGTAAGTAAGAAAAGGCAATCATTTGATTTTATTTGTAGGTAACAAGACACAGGAAAATTCCATTATTTCTGTACTTAAATGTTGCTCACCTATAAAAGACCAAATGATTCGTATACATACATTTTTTCATTTTCAGCTTTTATTTTAGATACAGGTGGCACATATCTTAAAACAATCGTTTGAAAAAGTATATAAGGCTTGGGAGGGTGTATTTGTCGAGGAATTTATCGATTTCTTCTAGATTTTCTAGTTTATTTGCATAGAGGTGTTTGTAGTATTCTCTGATGGTAGATTGTATTTCTGTGGGATCAGTGGTGATATCCCCTTTTTCATTTTTTATTGCATCTATTTGATTCTTCTCTCTTTTCTTCTTTATTAGTCTTGCTAGCGGTCTATCAATTTTGTTGATCTTTTCAAAAAACCAGCTCCTGGATTCATTAATTTTTTGAAGGGTTTTTTGTGTCTCTATTTCCTTCAGTTCTGCTCTGATTTTAGTTATTTCTAGCCTTCTGCTAGCTTTTGAATGTGTTTGCTCTTGCTTTTCTAGTTCTTTTAATTGTGTTGTTAGGGTGTCAATTTTGGATCTTTCCTGCTTTCTCTTGTGGGCATTTAGTGCTATAAATTTCCCTCTACACACTGCTTTGAATGTGTCCCAGAGATTCTGGTATGTTGTGTCTTTGTTCTTGTTGGTTTCAAAGAACATCTTTATTTCTGCCTTCATTTCATTATGTACCCAATAGTCATTCAGGAGCAGGTTGTTCAGTTTCCATATAGGTGAGGGGTTTTGAGTGAGTTTCTTAAACCTGAGTTCTAGTTTGATTGCACTGTGGTCTGAGAGACAGTTTGTTATAATTTCTGTTCTTTTACATTTGCTGAGGAGAGCTTTACTTCCAACTATGTGGTCAATTTTGGAATAGGTGTGGTGTGGTGCTGAAAAAAATGTATATTCTGTTGATTTGGGGTGGAGAGTTCTGTAGATGTCTATTAGGTCCACTTTGTGCAGAGCTGAGTTCAAATCCTGGATATCCTTGTTAACTTTCTGTCTTGTTGATCTGTCTAATGCTGACAGTAGGGTGTTAAAATCTCCCATTATTATTGTGTGGGAGTTTAAGTCCCTTTGTAGGTCACTCAGGACTTGCTTTATGAATCTTGGTGCTCCTGTGTTGGGTGCATATATATTTAGGATAGTTAACTCTTCTTTTTGAATTGATCCCTTTACCATTATATAATGGCCTTCTTTGTCTCTTTTGATCTTTGCTGGTTTAAAGTCTATTTTATCAGAGACTAGGATGTTGAATCTCTGAATAGACCAATAACATGTTCTGAAATTGTGGCAATAATCAATAGCTTACCAACCAAAAAGAGTCCAGGACCTGATGGATTCACAGCCGAATTCTACCAGAGGTACAAGGAGGAACTGGTACCATTCCTTCTGAAACTATTCCAATCGATAGAAAAAGAGGGAATCCTCCCTAACACATTTTATGAAGCCAGCATCGTCCTGATACCAAAGCCTGGCAGAGACATAACCAAAAAAGAGAATTTCAGACCAATATCCTTGATGAACATTGATGCAAATATCCTCAATAAAATACTGGCAAACCAAATCCAGCAGCACATCAAAAAGCTTATCCACCATGATCAAGTGGGCTTCATCCCTGGGATGCAAGGCTTGTTCAACATACACAAATCAATAAATGTAATCCAGCATATAAACAGAACCAAAGACAAAAACCACATGATTATCTCAATAGATGCAGGAAAGGCCTTTGACAAAATTCAACAACCTTCATGCTAAAAGCTCTCAATAAATTAGGTATTGATGGGACGTATCTCAAAATAATAAGAGCTATCTATGACAAACCCACAGCCAATATTATACTGAATGGGCAAAAACTGGAAGCATTCCCTTTGAAAACTGTCACAAGACAGGGATGCCCTCTCTCACTGCTCCTATTCAACATAGTGCTGGAAGTTCTGGCCAGAGCAATCAGGCAGGAGAAGGAAATAAAGGGTATTCAATTAGGAAAAGAGGAAGTCAAATTGTCCCTGTTTGCAGATGACATGATTGTATATCTAGAAAACCCCATTGTCTCAGCCCCAAATCTCCTTAAGCTGATAAGCAACTTCAGCAAAGTCTCAGGATACAAAATCAATGTACAAAAATCACAATCATTCTTATACATCAGTAACAGACAGAGAGCCAAATCATAAGTGAACTCCCATTCACAATTGCTTCAAAGAGAATAAAATACCTAGGAATCCAACTTACAAGGGATGTGAAGGACCTCTTCAAGGAGAACTACAAACCACTGCTCAATGAAATAAAAGAGGATACAAACAAATGGAAGAACATTCCATGCTCATGGGTTGGAAGAATCAATATCGTGAAAATGGCCATACTGCCCAAGGTAATTTATAGATTCAATGCCATCCCCATCAAGCTACCAATGACTTTCTTCACAGAATTGGAAAAAACTACTTTTAAGTTCATATGGAACCAAAAAAGAGCCCGCATCGCCAAGTCAATCCTAAGCCAAAAGAACAAAGCTGGAGGCATCACGCTACCTGACTTCAAACTATACTGCAAGGCTACAGTAACCAAAACAGCATGGTACTGGTACCACAACAGAGACATAGATCAATGGAACAGAACAGAGTCCTCAGAAATGATGCTGCATATCTACAACTATCTGATCTTTGACAAACCTGACAAAAGCAAGAAATGGGGAAAGGATTCCCTATTTAATAAATGGTGCTGGGAAAACTGGCTAGCCATATGTAGAAAGCTGAAACTGGATCCCTTCCTTACACCTTATACAAAAATTAATTCAAGATGGATTAAAGACTTAAATGTTAGACCTAAAACCATTAAAATCCTACAAGAAAACCTAGGCAATACCATTCAGGACATAGGTGTGGACAAGGACTTCATGTCTAAAACACCAAAAGCAATGGCAACAAAAGCCAAAATTGACAACTGGGATCTAATTAAACTAAAGAGCTTCTGCACAGCAAAAGAAACTACCATCAGAGTGAACAGGCAACCTACAGAATGGGGGAAAATTTTTGCAACCTACTCATCTGACAAAGGGCTAATATCCAGAATCTGCAATGAACTCAAACAAATTTACAAGAAAAAAACAAACAACCCCATCAAAAAGTGGGCAAAGGACATGAACAGACACTTCTCAAAAGAAGACATTTATGCAGCCAAAAAACACATGAAAAAATGCTCATCATCACTGGCCATCAGAGAAATGCAAATCAAAACCACAGTGAGATACCATCTCACACCAGTTAGAATGGCCATCATTAAAAAGTCAGGAAACAACAGGTGCTGGAGAGGATGTGGAGAAATAGGAACAATTTTACAATGTTGGTGGGACTGTAAACTAGTTCAACCATTGGGGAAGTCAGTGTGGCAATGCCTCAGGGATCTAGAACTAGAAATACCATTTGACCCAGCCATCCCTTTACTTGGTATATACCCAAAGGACTATAAATCATGCTACTATAAAGACACATGCACACGTATGTTTATTGTGGCACTATTCACAATAGCGAAGACTTGGAACCAACCCAGATGTCCAACAACAATAGACTGAATTAAGAAAATGTGGCACATATACACCATGGAATACTATGCAGCCATAAAAAATGCCTCCTAGATACTAATGCTTCAGACTTTCAATTCCTCTCCCAAATATTAGAGCAAGTTGTATCTCCGAAGGGATCTGAGGAAGCTCTACGCTGTGTCCTTGGGCAACTAGGCTATGAACCCAGGGAGTCTTGCCCCTGGTGTCCCTCCCAATTTAGGCATACAGCTCTCAAATGGCAAGTTATGTGGGACCCATTCCCCACCACCCTTGTCAGGGCCCCAAGTTTGTAAATGGCTAGGAGGATTGCTCTCCCATTGTGTAAGATGCTCTCCTCCCCCATTTCTACCCAGCTTAACACCCCCTCCCCTCCCCAACCCTGGCAATACAATCTCCAAGCCTTGGCTCCTTGGCCAGGGCCTTAGAACTGATGACACAGTACTTTAATAACTGGCACTGGGTCTACAACAACATAATAGATCAGGACGAAAACAAATTGGGTAAATTTAAGGAAGGTGCATATTCCTGTAGTGGCAAATGGGGACAACGAGCAAATATCCTTCTGCTGTGTTCCCAAAATCCATCTACAAAAAGAGAGAGAGAGGGGAAAGGGGGGGAAGAGAGAGAGAGAGGAATGAGAGAGAGAGGGGAAAGAGAAAGGCAGAGAGAGAAAGAGAGAGAGAGAAGTAGTAAAGAAAAAAACAGTGTGCCCTATTCCTTTAAAAGCCAGGGTAAATTTAAAACCTATAATTGGTAATTGAAGGTCTTCTCCAGGACCCTATAACACTCCAATACCAAACAAGGTCATAGCCCGAAAGCACTGAGACCACTGACAACCAGTAGCTTTCCTATCAAAAATCCTTAACCCAGTAACCCGCGGACGGCCCAAATGCATTCAGTCTGTAGCAGTAACTGCTTTGCTAACAGAAGAAAGAAGAAAAATAACTTTTAGAGGAAACCTCATTGTGAGCACACCTCACCAGTTCAGAGCTATCCTAAGTCAAAAAAGCAAAAAGTAGCTACCAATTCAAAAATCTTAAAGTATGGGGCTATTCTGTTAGAAAAAGGTGATTTAACACTAACCACTGATAATTCCTTTAACCCAGCAGATTTCATAACGGGGATCTAAATCTTAATTACCACACAAAGGTCCGAACAGACCTAGGAGGAACCCCCTTCAGGACAGGACGACAGATGGTTCCTCTCACGTGATTGAAGGGAAAAAAAACCACAGTGGATATTCAGATGTTGACACGGAAACTCTTGTAGAAGCAGAGTTAGGAAAATTGCCTAATAATTGGTCTGCTCAAACATGGGAGCTGTTTGCACTCAGCCAAGCCTTAAAATACAGAACCAGAAAGGAACCATCTATACCAATTCTAAGTTAATTTAGACTAAACAAGGTCTTATTAATAGCAAAGGATAATTGAAATTCCAGACTTACAATGTTTTCAACAAAAGTAAGTTTTGCTAAAAGTTCACAGTGTAATGTGTATTATCCTAACTTCTAATCTTGTGGCCTTAGACGGTTTAATCCACACACATAAAGGAAGTTTGCTTTGGAAAAAAATGGTTATCATCTTCAAAAAAAACTCTATCTCAATCCTGACTCAGAAGGTTACCTGCACCCTCTCTGAAATGAATTTGCATAAGAACTGTTGCTTACGGGAATGCATCTTGATGGGGCAACTGGGTTGTTATGAAATACTCAGGAACCCAGCCCAGCTCTAGAACTCACCCTGAGTGCAAAGGCTATTGCCAATATTTTGGGCAAGCTGGTAAAGGACCACTAGAATCCAGCAGCCCAGAACCCTTTCTTTGTGGTCAAGAGAGGCGGGAAAACAGGTGCAGGACTGCTACCTCGGTGAGCATAACTAATCCGATAAGCAGAGGTCCATGGTTGATTATGCACCCTGGAAAGGAATAAGCATTAGGACCATAGAGGATGCTCTAGGACTAATGCTCATCAGAAAATAACTAGGGGTGCTGGCATCCCTATGTTCTTTTTTCAGATGGGAAACATTTCCCCCAAGGCAAAAACACCCCTAAGATGTATTCTGGAGAATTGGGACCAATTTGACCCTCAGATGCTAAGAAAGAAATGACTTATATTCTTCTGCATTACCGCCTGGCCACAATATCCTCTTCAAGGGGGAGAAACCCGGCCCCCTGAGGGAAGTATACATTATAACACCATCTTACAGCTAGACTTCTTTTGTAGAAAGAAGGGCAAATGGAGTGAAGTGCCATATGTAAAACCTTTTTTCATTAAGAGACAACTTGCAATTATGTAAAAAGTGTAAATTTATGCCCTACAGGAAGCCCTCAGAGTCTACCCCCCTGCCATGGTGTTCCCCCGCCTCCTTCTCCAACTAATAAGGAACCCCCTTCAACACAAACCGTCCAAAAATAGATAGACAAAGGGGTAAGCAATGAACCCAAGAGTGCCAATATTCCCCAATTATGGCCCCTCCAAGTGGTGGGAGGAGAATTCGGCCCAGTCAGAGTGCATGTACCTTTTTCCCTCTCAGACTTGAAACGAATTAAAATAGACTTAGGTAAATTCTCAGATAACCCTGATGGCTATATTGATGTTTTACAAGGGTTAGGACAATCCTTTGATCTGACATGGAGAGATATGTTACTGCAAAATCAGACACTAGCCCCAAATAAGAGAAGTGCCGCCATAACTGCAACCCGAGAGTTTGGCAATCTCTGGTATCTCAGTCAGGTCAATGATAGGATTGCAACAGAGGAAGGAGAACAATTCCCCACAGGCCAGCAGGCAGTTCCCAGTGTAGACCCTCACTGCGATGCAGAATCAGAACATGGAGATTGCTGCCGCAGACATTTGCTAACTTGAGTGCTAGAAGGACTAAGGAAAACTAGGAAGAAGCCTATAAATTCTTCAATGATGTCCACTGTAACAGAGGGAAAGGAAGAAAATCCTACTGCCTTTCTGGAGAGACTAAGGGAGGCATTGAGGAAGCATACCTCTCTGTTACCTGACTCTATTAAAGGCCAACTAATCTTAAAGCATAAGTTTATCACTCAGTCAGCTGCAGACATTAGAAAAAAACCCAAAAGTCCACCTTAGGCCCGGAGCAAAACTTAGACACCCTATTGAACTTGGCAACCTCAGTTTTTTATCATAGAGATCAGGAGGAGCAGGCAGAATGGGACAAATTGGATAAAAAAAGGCCAACGCTTTAGTCATGACCCTCAGGCAAGCAGACTTTGGAGGCTCTGGAACAGTGAAAGGCTGGGCAAATCGAATACCTAATAGGGCTTATTTCCAGTGTGGTCTACAAGGGCACTTTAAAAAAGATTGTCCAAATAGAAATAAGCTGCCCCCTCGTCCATGCCCCTTATGTCAAGGGAATCACTGGAAGGCCCACTGCCCCAGGGGATGAAGGTCCTCTGAGTCAGAAGCCACTAACCAGATGATCCAGCAGCAGGACTGAGGGTGACCAGGGCAAGCGCCAGCCCATGCCATCACCCTCACAGAGCCCCAGGTATGCTTGACCATTGAGGTCCAGGAGGTTAACTGTCTCCTGGACACTGGCGCAGCCTTCTCAGTCTTACTGTCCTGTCCCGAACAACTATCCTCCAGATCTGTCACTTTCCAAGGGGTCCTAGGACAGGCAGTCACTAGATACTTCTCCCAGCCACTGAGTTGTGACTGGGAACCTTTACTCTTTTCACATGCCTTTCGAATTATGCCTGAAAGCCCCACTCCTTTGTTAGGGAGAGATATTCTAGCAAAAGCAGGGTCCATTATACACCTGAACATAGGAGAAGGAACATCTGTTTGTTGTCCCCTACTTGAGGAAGGAATTAATCCTGAAGTCTGGGCAACAGAAGGACAATAAGGATGAGCAAAGAATGCCTGTCCTGTTCAAGTTTAACTAAAGGATTCCGCCTCCTTTCCCTACCGAAGGCAGTACCCCTTAGACCCAAGGCCCAACAAGGACTGCAAAAGATTGTTAAGGACCTGAAAGCCCAAGGCCTAGTAAAACCATGCAATAGCCCCTGCAATCCTCCAATTTTAGGAGTACAGAAACCCAACAGACAGTGGAGGTTAGTGCAAGATCTCGGGATTATCAATGAGGCCATTGTCCCTCTATACCCAGCTGTACCTAACCCTTATCCTCTGCTTTCCCAAATACCAGAGGAAGCTGAGTGGTTTACAGTCCTGGACCTTAAGGATGCCTTTTCCTGCACCCCTGTACATCCTGACTCTCAATTCTTGTTTGCCTTTGAAGATCCTTCGAACCCAATGTCTCAAATCACCTGGACTGTTTTACCCCAAGGGTTCAGGGATACCCCCCATCTATTTGGCCAGGCATTAGCCCAAGACTTGAGCCGGTTCTCATACTTGGACACTCATGTCCTTCGGTATGTGGATGATTTACTTCTAACTGCCCATTCAGAAACCTTGTGCCATCAAGCCACCCAAGTGCTTTTAAACTTCCTCACCACTTGTGGCTACAAGTTTTCCAAACCAAAGGCTCAGCTCTGCTTACATAAATACTTAGGGCTAAAACTATCCAAAGGCATCAGGGCCCTCAGTGAGGAATGTATCCAGTCTATCCTGGCTTATCCTCATCCCAAAACCCTGAAGCAATTAAGAGGGTTCCTTGGCATAACAGGCTTCTGCCAAATATGGATTCCCAGGTACGGCGAAATAGCCAGGCCATTATACACACTAATTAAAGAAACTCAGAAAGCCGATACCCATTTAGCAGAAGGGACACCTGAAGCAGAAGTGGCTTTTCAGGCCCTAAAGAAGGCCCGAACCCAAGCCCCAGTGTTAATTAAGCTTGCCAATGGGGCGACTTTTCTTTATATGTCACAGAAAAAAACAGGAATAACTCTAGGAGTCCTTATACAGGTCCAAGGAACCAGCTTGCAACCCGTGGCATACCTTGGTAAGGAAACTGATGTAGTGGCAAAGGGTTGGCCTCTTTGTTTATGGGTAGTGGCAGCAGTAGCAGTCTTAGCATCTGAAGCAGTTAAGATAATACAGGGAAGAGATCTTCTCATGCGGACATCTCATGATGTGAACGGCATACTCACTGCTAAAGGAGACTTGTGGCTGTCAGAAAACCATTTGCTTAAATATCAGGCTGTATTACTTGAAGGGTCAGTGCTGTGACTGTACACTTGTGCAACTCTTAATCCAGCTGCATTTCTTCCAGATAATGAAGAAAAGATAGAACATAACTGTTAACAAGTAATTGCACAAACCTACGCTGCTCAAGGGGACTTTCTAGAGGTCCCCTTGACTGATCCCAAACTCAGCTTGTATACTGATGGAAGCTCCTTTGTAGAAAAAGGACTTTGAAAGATGGGGTATGCAGTGGTCAGTGATAATGGAATACTTGAAAGTAATCCCCTCTCTCCAGGAACTAGTGCTCAGCTGGCAGAACTAATAGCCCTCACATGGGCACTAGAATTAGGAGAAGGAAAAAGGGTAAATACATATACAGACTCTAAGTATGCTTACCTAGTCCTCCATGCCCACACAGCAATATGGAGAGAAAGGGAATTCCTAACTTCTGAGGGAACACCTATCAAACATCAGGAAGCCATTAGGAGATTATTATTGGCTGTACAGGAACCTAAAGAGGTGGCAGTCTTACCCTGCTGGGGTCATCAGAAAGGAAAATAGAAGGGAAACTCCAAGCGGATGTTGAAGCCAAAAGAGCTGCAATTGGGACCCTCCATTTGAAATGCTTACGGAAGGACCCCTAGTATGAGGTAATCCCCTCCAGGAAACCAAGCCCCAGTACTCAGCAGAAGAAATAGAATGGGGACCCTCACGAGGACATAGTTTCCTCCCCTCAGGATGGCTAGCCACCAAAGAAGGAAAAATATTTTTGCCTGCAGCTAACCAGTGGAAATTTCTTAAAGCCCTGCACTAGACCTTTCACTTAGGCATCGATAGCACCCATCAGATGGCCAAATCATTATTTACTGGACCAGCTTTTCAAAACTATAAAGCAGATAGGGCCTGTGAAGCATGCCAAAGAAATAATCCCCTGCCTTATCGCCAAGCTCCTTCAGGAGAACAAAGAACAGGCCATTACCCAGGAGAAGACTGGCAACTAGATTTTACCCACATGCCCAAATCTCAGGGATTTCAGTATCTACTAGTCTGGGCAGATACTTTCACTGGTTGGGTGGAGGCTTTTCCTTATAGGATAGAAAAGGCCCAAGAGGTAATAAAGGCGCTAATGAAATAATTCCCAGATTTGTACTTCCCCCAGGCTTACAGAGTGACAATGGCCCCACTTTCAAGGCTGCAGTAACCCAGGGAGTATCCCAGGCGTTAGGCATACAATATCACTTACGCTGTGCCTGGTGGCCACAATCCTCAGGAAAAGTCGAGAAAATGAAGGAAACACTCAAACAACATCTAAAAAAGCTAACCCAGGAAACCCACACTGCATGGCCTGCTCTGTTGCCTATAGCCTTACTAAGAATCCTTAACTCTCCCCCAAAAGCAAGACTTAGCCCATACAAGATGCTGTATGGACAGCCCTTCCTAACCAATGACCTTGTGCTTGACTGAGGGATGGCCAACTTGCAGACATCACCTCCTTAGCCAATTATCAACAAGTTCTTAAAACATCACAGGGAACCTGTCCCCGAGAGGAGGGAAAGGAACTATTCCACCCTAGTGACATGGTATTAGTCAAGTCCATTCCCTCTAATTCCCCATCCCTAGACACATCCTGGGAAGGACTCTACCCAGTCATTTTTATCTACCCCAACCGCAGTTAAAGTGGCTGGAGTGGAGTTTTGCATACATCACACTCGAGTCAAACCCTGGATACTGCCAAAGGAACCCAAAAATCCAGGAGACAACACTAACTATTCCTGTGAACCTCTAGAGGATCTGTGCCTGCTCTTCAAGTGACAACTGTGAGGAAAGTAACTAGAATCATAGATCCCCATGGCCCTCCCTTGCCATATTTTTCTTTTTACTGTTCTCTTATACCCTTTCACACTCACTGCACCTCCTCCATGCCACTGCACTACCAGTAGCTCCCTTACCAAGAGCTTCTATGGAGAATGTGGCTTCCCGGAAATATTGATGCCCCATCGTATAGGAGTTTTTCTAAAGCAAACTCCACTTTCACCACCCACACCCATATGCCCCTGCACTTCAGGCCATACATTTCAATCGCTGTATATTTAACCTCCTTGTTAAGTTTGTCTCTTCGAGGATCAAAGCTGTAAAACTACAAATGGTTCTTCAACTGGGGCCCATTTGAAGATGCAGTCCATGACTAAGATCTACTGCGGACCCCTGGACGGGCCTGCTAGCCCATGGTCCAATGTTGATGACATCGAAGGCACCCCTGCAGAGGAAATCTCAACTGCACAACTCCTACTACACCCCAATTCAGCAGGAAGCAGTTAGAGCGGTTGTCGGCCAACCTCCCCAACAACACTTGGGTTTTCCTGTTGAGAAGGGGGACTGAGAGACAGGACTAGCTGGATTTCCTAGGCCAACTAAGAATCCCTAAGCCTAGCTTGGGAAGGTGACTGCTCCCACCTTTAAACACGGGGCTTATAACTCAGCTCACACCCGACCAATCAGGTAGTAAAGATGGCTCACTAAAATACAAATGAGGCTAAAAGCAGGAGGTAAAGAAATAGTCAAATCATATATCACCTGAGAGCACAGGGGGAGGGTCAATTATCGGGATACAAACCCAGGTATTCGAGCAGGGAGTGGCAACCCCCTTTGGGTCCCCTCCATTTGTATGGAGCTCTGTTTTCACTCTGTTAAGTCTTGCAACTGCACACTCTTCTGGTCCACGTTTGTTCTGGCTCCAGCTGAGCTTTCACTCACCGTCCACCACTGCTGTTCACTGCCGTTGCAGACCCGCCATTGACTTCTACCCTCTGGATCTGGCAGGGTGTCTGCTGCATTTCTGATCCAGCGAGGCACCCACTGACGCTCCCGTTCGGTCTAGAGTCTCGCCATTGTTCCTGCATGGCTAAGGGCCTGGGTTCATCCTAATCGAGCTAAACGCTAGTCGCTGGGTTCCATGGTTCTCTTCTGTGACCCATGGCTTCTAATACAGCTATAACATTCACCACATGGCCCAAGGTTCCATTCCTTGGAATCTGTGAGGCCAAGAACCCCAGGTCAGAGAACAAAAGGCTTGCTGCCCCATCTTGGGAGTGGCCCGCCACCATCTTACGAGCTCTAAGAACAAAGACCCACTCAGTAACAGCACCGCTGCACTCCAGCCTGGGCAACAGAGCAAGACTCTGTCTCAAAAAAAAAAAAACATAGCCTCAGACCTTTGAAATATGGCACATTATAAATTATTTAAAATATTTTCCAGAATATTTATGGAAAGTCTATCTGATTGAAAGTTAGATAGAAATGAAAGTCATGTGGTATCTGACCTCAGTTTACTTGCTTCATGTTCCACCTCCACTTTGCCTCTCAAACTCATCAAGCCTTTTCTTCCCTAAGAAAACAGTGGCTTTGCAGATACAGTATCTTTGAGGTATTGTCATGAACTGAAACCTGCTATTCATATTCTTGACTAAGCTCAGGGAGAGAGATACCTCCAGTAGAGGTTAGGCAGCTTTTCTTCATGATCTGTGGACACTTGGCAGAAGTGCTGATGACAGTTGCAAGAACATGATGCACAGCAGTATTCTTTACAGCAGTTTAATCTGTGTCATCAAATCCCCAGAAACCATGATTAATAGCAGCACTTTAATTTGTTCTCAAGTTGTGTATTTGACAGTGGTGAACTTTGATCTACAGTCCCACTTTACAAAGTCATTTTGACAAAAACATTTTGTGTCATCGTTTCATCTCATTAAGCCCTCCCCCCAAAAAATCACATATGGGACATTTAATGCCATTGCTGTAAGCTGTGTGTTTAGTATACCTAGTATACCATTTAAGTACTTTTAAAAATGTTTGAAACTCAATTTATTTATTATATTTGCAGGCCAAATTATGCTATCCAAAAACATGGACCTCAGATCATGTAGACATAAATGAATGAATGAACGAGTAATATTTTATCTTCTATAACCTGCTACTGGATTACTAAAGGATAGAGGGTTGAGTTGTGTCCAGACATTGAGTAGTCAGCATAACTCAAGGCAATCTTAACACCCAGAAGTGGCCAGTGAAGGATTTCTCAAGGTCAGATTTAATGAGGAACATAGAATGGAAAATTAACCCTATGGGGAATAATGAGTCCGTGATTTAGTCTCAGATAAAATTATTTTTCTTTCATGTAGTTAGCTGGGTTAAATTAGTATTTTTTCATTATTTCCCCCTCTATTCTTCACCCTCTACATTCCAGGTGTAGAGAATACTCTTTCTATTCTTTTTATAATTCTCTTTCTGGAGCATCATTGCCCAATAGAAATAGAAGATGAGCCAGATATGCCATTTAAAATTTTCTACTGGCCACATTAAAAGAAAAAACAGTAAAATTAATTTTAATAATTGATTTAACCCAATGTATCTTAAATATTATTATTTAAACATGTAACTAATATAAAACTTAATTCTGTAAGATTTTGCTGTTTTTGTACTTAGTCTTTGAGCTCCAGTTTCTATTTTACACTAACAGTAATTGAATTTTCACTTTTTACATTGCTTTTGGTTTAAAATTTAAACTTAATTAAGATTGAGCAAAATCAAAAAACTCTAGTTCTGCAGCTACATTAGCCACACTTCAAGTGCTCAGTAGCCATGTGTCTGGTGGCTACCATACTGGACAGAGTTCTGAAGCATCAGTCAGAGAAAGAGCTCTATGACTGGGGAACGTAATGTTATTCTGTTGAATAGCAAATGTAGTCTTACCTAGGAATTACTGGAAACATGACAAGCAGGAGCATTAGGATATCTGGTACCTGTGTGTACTTTGTACTTGGTAGCGAAATGGTATCTTTTGTTTAAAAAGTAAGGACTGAAAAGAGAAGCACATAGAGATGGAATGCAGGATCATTGGAAAGCGCTTTAAAAGTGGTAGCCAATATTGTGAGCTTGTTAGCCTTAGATTAACAATATGAATGTAAGATCTTTGAAGTCACAGAATAGGACTGATATATACTAGGTATTTAGTAAGTGCTTCTATCCTTTACTTCTTTCCTTATATGCATTGTAGTAGCCATACAGTACTTCATCAGTCAAAGGAAAAAATCGAGTCTTTATAGATGATTAATGGTTGTGACTCAGGATATGTTCTCATACACAGACAACCTTTAGAGGATGGTTGGAGAAAAGAGGAATTTCTTTCATACTCCATGGAAATGATTACTGGTTAATAATAAGCAGTAAATACACCAGGCGTATTAGTGTTGCATGTATTTGGGAAAGAAAGTGCAGTTGAAATTGGGTATTGGATTTATTTGCCACTATAATAGAAGGGTTAGGGGGGCAGGTGGTGTGGAAGCAAGTGAAATTTCTCAAAAAAACATGCAATGGCCAGTGGAATATTTCTGAGCATGGCTGGTCCCCTGCTGCTTTGTCCCTGGAGAGCAGAGCTTTTGTCCCAGCCTGAGTCTTCTCAGGATGGCCTGTCTGTGGTTTCTCCCTCTGCCACATGGTTTTAGACGCAATCCAGGATTTCCAGGAAGGCACTATGCCAAGGTTTCTAAGCTGAAAGACAAGATAGCAACTTTTGATGGAAATATGTCTGGCCTGTGTGATGCAGTGATTTAATTAATTATGTTCAAAGTACTAAACTACCATCAGCTGTAATAGTTACAGGAACTGAGGCTCCATGAAGAACATTGAAGTAATGGAAATCCAATAAAAAGTAACACTGAGTTGGCTTAGATAAGGGGAAAAAGGGAGATATCAAAGAGGAGGCTGGACTTCTTGTCTGTGTAGTTGACTCATTATAAACTTCAAGAAAAATCTGCTGGGCCCCAATACCATCTTTCATCCTGAAGTGAAAATAGGTTGTATAGGAAAGATTATCACTGTGGCTTGTAGAGACTATGATCTGTTTCTGCTGTTACTGAGTTTATAAAAAGAAAAAAACGCTTTTCCCAAAGTGATCATTTATGGGGCCTCCACATTGGGATGATTCTGTTCGTTCTGGAAGCACTTTAACCGAAAATGTCCTACCAAGAGGAGTGTGACTTTTGACATTGCATTAAATACAATATCTCATGAAGATTATATCATATTTAAGTTATTTTTAAATTCCTTTTGCTGCTGGCATATTTGGGTAGGCATTTGCAAATGCCATTAAGCATCTATGACTAGAAATGAGGGAAGAGAAAGAACTGAGTTTTCTCATTCTCCTTCTTACTGGTTTAGCTCACTTCTTTTCCCATATCCCTCCCTACATCTGATCTGAGGTTGTGAGTTGAGTAAGGCCTTGAATGAGGGCTCCGACACATGTGCCACTATGGGCTTTGGGGGAAGGGATGGGGGCAGGAGAGAGAGTTTTAAAGGATCAAATGCTTAATAATGGTTTGTATGTGCCAAGTAAAATTCTAAAAATATCTTATATATTAACACATTTGCTCCTAACAACAAGCCTCTGTAATATATGCTATTATTATCACCCCATCTTATAGACATGAACACTGAGTAATAAAGAGAGATTAAATAATGTGACCAAAGTCACTCAGCCTGTAAGCGTCAAAGTCAAGATTTGCACCCAAGGATCCTGGCTCCAGGGTCCATGCTTTTCAGCACTCTGCTGTCCCACCTCCTGTGCTATGTTATGGAACTTCAGGGTTTCCAAAGCATCTTATAAATGTTTTCCAAAGCATCTCAGTAGTAGAAGCTCATGAAACTGGTGGGCTACAAGGCTGGGATTCAGTCCCAGGTGTTCTCTGTCCAGGATCCTCTCTACTGTATGTCACACACATGGCAGTTTCACAATAATATTTGTTAAATAAATGAATATTCTAGAGAGGACAGGGAAAAAGTGCTTTTAAACACTGTGATATTGTGATACTGAGAATCATACTGGGGTACTGGGAATGGATATTCTTAATTCTCAGTTGTAGAACATAATTTCCTCACCCCCTCACCACGCATACACAGACACACACACACACACACACACATACACACAGATGTACACACACACACAGATGTACACACACATACACATCCTATTTTGTTTCCAACTGGCATATTATCCAAAACCAACTAACTGTTCAGTGTCAAGTTCTTGCACAAATGCATCCTTTGAGAGTTTCTTGCTGAGAAAGAATAAGTGTAAATTTTAAGAATTAGTGCAAGGTATTTCTTATTTTATACTCTTTGTGGGGATTGCCTGCCCAGACTCTAGCACAAACCTACAGAGCTAGCAGAGTAGACAGAGAATGACTGCCCAAGAGTGTCCCTCAGAGTCCCCAGCTGAGTGAGGCCCTTCACAGTGACCGAGGACAAAACGTGAGGCAAAACACATGAGCTCTTGAACACGGCCTATTTCTTTCCCCGCAGCTCTGTAAAATCAAAGTTGGAGGCACCACAGGAGCTCTTTTAAAATGTCCTGGCCAGCTTGCTGCAGCCCAGATGTTGTTCCAGTCATTTTGCTGCAAGCTCCAATAATCGCATGACTTGAGCTGCTTCTCTGCAGACCCGCTAGCCTCCATTGGCGCTGCTCCTGTAGATGTTACAGATGCCACAACTCATTTCTTTGAAGTCAGTGTGTTTTTTTAAAAAACACCGCTTTCAACAGATTTGGCCCAACTTCTCATTATATAAGCTGATCTTCTGGAACATCTGTCACTGTTGTGGCTTCGGCCTGCATCCTCTACTGAAGTATAATAAATTCACATTAATAAATAATGAGACAGTGGTGAGTTTAACGTACATATTATGAGGCATTGAGGCTAAAATGGCAGACTTTCATCTTTCAGAAAGACCGAAAGCATAGATTAAGCAAACAAGGGAAACACAGCTAGGTTCCAGATGACAACCTCCAACTATTGCTGGCTTAAAAAAATTATTATGTACCTCGCATAATTGACTGTCTCTTAATAATACAAATTGACACAAGATTAATGGGAATGGCTGGGGCTTCATAGCTGGAGACATATTTACACAGCATAATTTCCATTCTATACCCTCTTGGTTCCCATTTCTCCAAATGCCCTCTTCTGTCCAGAGAAAGTATTTTCTTAGCAGAAATAACCATTGCAATTCAGTCTTATGTTGACCTCTACCATAAAGAATAATGTCATAGTGGTAATATGCACTTAGGTAACACCAACCTATCTCATTGCATGGTGTGATCTCATTGGCCACAGTCTCATTGTTACTGTGAATGTTTAATTGTTCATTATTCTTCTGTGGGGTCATACTGCGTACCTGCTATGTGAGTACCTTTAGGCATATGCTAGTGAATGCCCTTTGTGAAAACAGAAAAAGAAGCAGAATCTGGTGACTCTCTAGTGTGAAGTTCAATGCTTTTGAAATTCAAATATATTTCCATTTGTTCATGGCCAAAGATAACCTAAAATCAAGGCTAACACATGTAGCAAAAAAAATAGTAAATGGGTTGTGGTTCAATCCTTTGTTCTTTGGCACACACACACATGCACATACACACAAGTTTGCATACTCTTAACCTGTACTTGTGTGCCCAGCCTCCGCCTGTCTTTTGTATCATAAAAGCTCTCTGAAGCCAAGGACAGCATCTGGCTGGTTTAGCCTGTATAGCTCCAAGTTTGTGTCATGCAGTGGATGCCTAGTAAATATTTAATGACAAAGGAAACACTGCTGTAAGTGAGGATGACTATTATTACTATTTAGCAATGAATGAATGGAAGGAGAGAGATGAATTGCCTGATGCCAACACAGCAAGTCAGTTGCAAAGTATACTTTGGAAGGCTGAGATCTTGGACTGTGCCTGGGCTTTTTCAGATTTGGGCATAGAACACTTTTTTGTTGGCTTAGAAGCTTGCTAAAATTAAAGCAAAGAACACAGACCTCTGGGAGTTTACACTTTAAAAGCAAAGATAGTGTGGAAGCCAAAACTAAGAGTATCAAAAAGTGAGAAGACCAGCTGAAATCAGCAGACACTGGTAACAAAGAGGAAGAAAGATAGGAAGTTTCTCTGTTGGTGCAAAGCCCAGAAGTGACTTCTCCTTGGTTCCTTTAAGGAATACTTCCACCATAGCTCAATATGGTTATGATAAAACTTCATTTTATTTTACAGCCAACAGTTCAGCATTATGTACCAGTCACAGTTCTTAGACATAAAGAATGTGACTCACTACAGGCTTACAGGCTAGATCACAAAGATAATTTATTACTCCCATCCATACTCACTTCTAGACTTGACCTATCTTAAAGTAATTGACATACTTGCATGTCGATATAGTGCAAGTACAGCAAGTATACCTATCATACTTTCATTTATTTCCAACTTTAATGCAAATTCTCATGTAGAGACTTTTTTATCATTTTTAAATCGAATTATACCTTTTTTTCTTTTTTTATCATACTTTAAGTTTTAGGGTACATGTGCGCAACGTGCAGGTTAGTTACATATGTATACATGTGCCATGTTGATGTGCTGCACCCATTAACTCGTCATTTAACATTAGGTATATCTCCTTATGCTATCCCTCTCCCCTCCCCCCACCCCACAACGGGCCCTGGTGTGTGATGTTCCCCTTCCTGTGTCCACGTGCTCTCATTGTTCAATTCCCACCTATGAGTGAGAACATGTGGTCTTTGGTTTTTTGGCTTTGAGACAGTTTGCTGAGAATGATGGTTTCCAGCTTCATCCATGTCTCTACAAATGACATGAACTCATCATTCTTTATGGCTGCATAGTATTCCATGGTGTATATGTGCCACATTTTCTTAATCCAGTCTATCATTGTTGGACATTTGGATTGGTTCCAAGTCTTTGCTATTGTGAATCGTGCCGCAATGAACATACGAGTGCATGTGTCTTTATAGCAACATGATTTATAATCCTTTGGGTATATACCCAGTAATGGGATGGCTGGGTCAAATGCTGTTTCTAGTTCCAGATCCCTGAGGAATTGCCACCCTGTCTTCCACAATGGTTGAACTAGTTTACAGTCCTACCAACAGTGTAAAAGTGTTCCTATTTCTCCACATCCTCTCCAGCACCTGTTGTTTCCTGACTTTTTAATGATTGCCATTCTAACTGGTGTGAGATGGTATCTCATTGTGGTTTTGATTTGCATTTCTCTGATGGCCAGTGATAATGAACATTTTTTCATGTGTCTTTTGGCTGCATAAATGTCTTCTTTTGAGAAGTGCCTGTTCTTATCCTTTGCCCACTTTTTGATGGGGTTGTTTGTTTTTTTCTTGTAAATTTGAGTTCATTGTAGATTCTGGATATCAGTCCTTTGTCAGATAAGTAGATTGCAAAAATTTTCTCCCATTCTGTAGATTGCCTGTTCACTCTGATGGTAGTTTCTTTTGCTGTGCAGAAGCTCCTTAGTTTAATTAGATCCCATCTGTCAATTTTGGCTTTTGTTGCCATTGCTTTCGGTGTTTTAAACATGAAGTCCTTGCCCATGCCTATGTCCTGAATGGTATTGCTTAGGTTTTCTTCTAGGGTTTTCGTGGTTTTAGGTCTAACATTTAAGTCTTTAATCCATCTTGAATTAATTTCTGTATAAGGCGTAAGGAAGGGATCCAGTTTCAGCTTTCTACATATGGCTAGCCAGTTTTCCCAGCACCATTTATTAAATAGGGAATCCTTTCCCCATTTCCTGTTTTTGTCAGGTTTGTCAAAGATCAGATAGTTGTAGATATGCGGCGATATTCCTGAGGGCTCTCTTCTGTTCCATTGGTCTATATCTCTGTTGTGGTACCAGTACCATGCTGTTTTGGTTACTGTAGCCTTGTAGTATAGTTTGAAGTCAGGTAGCATGATGCCTCCAGGTTTGTTCTTTTGGTTCAGGATTGACTTGGCAATGTGGGCTCTTTTTTGGTTCCATATGAACTTTAAAGTAGTTTTTTTCCAGTTCTGTGAAGAAAGTCATTGGTAGCTTGATGGGGATGGCATTGAATCTATAAATTACCTTGGGCAGTATGGCCATTTTCATGATATTGATTCCTCCTACCCATGAGCCTGGAATGTTCTTCCTTTTGTTTGTATCCTCTTTTCTTTCATTGAGCAGTGGTTTGTAGTTCTCCTTGAAGAGATCCTTCACATCTCTTCTAAGCTTGATTCCTAGGTATTTTATTCTCTTTGAAGCAATTGTGAATGGGAGTTCACTCATGATTTGGCTCTCTGTTTGTCTGTTATTGGTGTATAGGAATGCTTGTGATTTTTGCAGATTGATTTTGTATCCTGAGACTTTGCTGAAGTTGTTTATCAGCTTAAGGAGATTTTGGGCTGAGACGATGGGGTTTTCTAGATAAACAATCATGTCATCTGCAAACAGGGACGATTTGACTTCCTCTTTTCCTAATTGAATACCCTTTATTTCCTTCTCCTGCCTGATTTCCCTGGCCAGAATTTCCAACACTATGTTGAATAGGAGTGGTGAGAGAGGGCATCCCTCTCTTGTGCCCATTTTCAAAGGGAATGCTTCCAGTTTTTGCCCATTCAGTATGATATTGGCTGTGGGTTTGTCATAGATAACTCTTATTATTTTGAGATACGTCCCATCAATACCTAATTTATTGAGAGTTTTTAGCATGAAGTGTTGTTGAATTTTGTCAAAGGCCTTTTCTGCATCTATTGAGATAATCATATGGTTTTTGTCTTTGGTTCTGTTTATATGCTGGATTAAGTTTATTGATTTGCGTATGTTGAGCCAGGCTTGCATCCCAGGGATGAAGCCCACTTGATCATGGTGGATAAGCTTTTTGATGTGGTGCTGGATTTGGTTTGCCAGTATTTTATTGAGGATTTTTGCATCGACGTTCTTCAGGGATATTGGCCCAAAATTCTCTTTTTTTGTTGTGTCTCTGCCAGGCTTTGGTGTCAGGATGATGCTGGCCTCATAAAATGAGTTAGGGAGGATTCCCTCTTTTTCTATTGATTGGAATAGTTTCGGAAGGAATGGCACCAGCTCCTCCTTGTACCTCTGGTAGAATTCGGCTGTGAATCCATCTGGTCCTGGACCTCTTTTGGTTGGTAAGCTATTAATTATTGCCTCAATTTCAGAGCCCGTTATTGGTCTATTCAGAGATTCAACTTCTTCCTGCTTTATTCTTGGAAGGGTGTATGTGTCAAGGAATTTATCCATTTCTTCTAGATTTTCTAGTTTATTTGCATAGAGGTGTTTATAATATTCTCTGATGGTAGTTTGTATTTCTGTGGGATTGGTGGTGATATCCCCTTTATCATTTTTTATTACATCTATTAGATTCTTCTCTGTTTTCTTCCTTATTAGTCTTGCTAGCGGTCTATGAATTTTGTTGATCTTTTCAAAAAACCAGCTCCTTGATTCATTGATTTTTTGAAGGGTTTTTTTGTGTCTCTATTTCCTTCAGTTCTGCTCTGATCTTAGTTATAGCTTGCCTTCCACTAGCTTTTGAATGTGTTTGCTCTTGCTTCTCTATTCTTTTAATTGTGATGTTAGGGTGTCAATTTTAGATCTTTCCTGCTTTCTCTTGTGGGCATTTAGTGCTATAAATTTCCCTCTACACACTGCTTTGAATGTGTCCCAGAGATTCTGGTATGTGTGTCTTTGTTCTCATTGGTTTCAAAGAACATCTTTGTTTCTGCCTTCATTTAGCTATGTACCCAGTAGTCATTCAGGAGCAGGTTGTTCAGTTTCCATGTAGTTGAGTGGTTTTGAGTGAGTTTCTTAATCCTGAGTTCTAGTTTGATTGCACTGTGGTCTGAGAGACAGTTTGTTATAATTTCTATTCTTTTATATTTGCTGAGGAGTGCTTTACTTCCAACTATGTGGTAAATTTTGGAATAAGTGCGGTGTGCTGCTGAGAAGAATGTATATTCTGTTGATTTGGGGTGGAGAGTTCTGTCGATGTCTATTAGGTCTGCTTTGTGCAGAGCTGAGTTCAATTCCTGGATATCCTTGTTAACTTTCTGTCTCATCGATCTATCTAATGTTGATAGTGGGGTGTTAAAGTCTCCCATTATTATTTTGTGGGAGTCTAAGTCTCTTTCTAGGTCTCTAAGGACTTGCTTTATGAATCTGGGTGCTCATGTATTGGTTGCATATATATTTAGGATAGTTAGCTCTTCTTGTTGAATTGATCCCTTTACCATTATGTAATGGCCTTCTTTGTCTCTTTTGATCTTTGTTAGTTTAAAGTCTTTTTTATCAGAGACTAGGATTGCAACCACTGCCTTTTTTTGTTTTCCATTTGCTTGGTAGATCTTCCTCCATCCCTTTATTTTGAGTCTATGTGTGTCTCTGCACATGAGATGGGTTTCCTGAATACAGCACGCTGATGTGTCTTGACTCTTTATCCAATTTGCCAGTCTGTATCTTTTAGTTGGAGCATTTAGCCCATTTACATTTAAAGTTAATATTGTTATGTGTGAATTCGATCCTGTCATTATGATGTTAGCTGGTTATTTTGCTCGTTAGTTGATGCAGTTTCTTCCTAGCCTCGATGGTCTTTACAATTTGGCATTTTTTGCAGTGGCTGGTACCAGTTGTTCCTTTCCATGTTTTGTGCTTCCTTCAGGAGCTCCTGTAAGTCAGGCCTGGTGGTGACAAAATCTCTCAGCATTTGCTTGTCTGTAAAGGATTTTATTTCTCCTTCACTTATGAAGCTTAGTTTGGCTGGATATGAAATTCTGGGTTGAAAATTCTTTTCTTTAAGAATGTTGAATATTGGTCCCCACTCTCTTCTGGCTTGTAGGGTTTCTGCCGAGAGATCAGTTGTTAGTCTGATGGGCTTCCCTTTGTGAGTAATCTGACCTTTCTCTCTGGCTGCTCTTAACATTTTTTCCTTCATTTCAACTTTGGTGAATCTGACAATTATGTGTCTTGGAGTTGCTCTTCTCGAGGAGTATCTTTGTGGCATTCCCTGTATTTCCTGAATCCGAATGTTGGCCTGCCTTGCTAGATTGGGGAAGTTCTCCTGGATAATATCCTGCAGAGTGTTTTCCAACTTGGTCCCATTCTCTCTGTCACTTTGAGGTACACCAATCAGACATAGATTTGGTCTTTTCACATAGTCCCATATTTCTTGGAGGCTTTGTTCATTTCTTTTTATTCTTTTTTCTCTGAACTTCTCTTCTCACTTCATTTCATTCATTTGATCTTCCATCACTGATATTATTTCTTCCAGTTGATCGCATCTGCTACTGAGGCTTCTGCATTCGTCACATAGCTCTCGTGCCTTGGTTTTCAGCTCCATCAGGTCATTTAAGGACTTCTCTGCATTGGTTATTCTAGTTATCCATTCATCTAATTTTTTTTCGAAGCTTTTAACTTCTTTGCCATTGGTTCGAATTTCCTCCTGTAGGTCGGAGTAATTTGATTGTCTGAAGCCTTCTTCTCTCAACATGTCAAAGTCATTCTCCATCCAGCTTTCTTCCCTTGCTGGTGAGGAGTTGCATTCCTTTGGAGGAGGAGAGGCGCTCTGATTTTTAGAGTTTCCAGTTTTTCTGCTGTTTTTTCCCCATCTTTGTGGTTTTATCTACCTTTGGTCTTTGATGATGGTGACGTACAGATGGGGTTTTGGTGTGGATGTCCTTTCTTTTTGTTAGTTTTCCTTCTAACTGTCAGGACCCTCAGCTGCAAGTCTGTTGGAGTTTGCTAGAGGTCCACTCCAGACCCCGTTTTCCTGGGTATCACCAGTGGAGGCTGCAGAACAGCGGATATTGGTGAGCAGCAAATGTTGCTGCCTGATCGTTCCTCTGGAAGTTTTGTCTCAGAGGAGTACCCAGCTGTGTGAGGTGTCAGTCTGCCCCTACTAGGGGGTTCGTCCTGGTTAGGCTACTCGGGGGTCAGGGACCCACTTGAGGAGGCAGTCTGTCCATTCTCAGATCTCCAGCTGCGTGCTGGGCACTCTCTTCAAAGCTGTCAGACAGGGACATTTAAGTCTGCAGAGGATTCTGCTGCCTTTTGTTTGGCTATGGCTTGTCCCCAGAGGTGGCGTCTACAGAGGCAGGCAGGCCTCCTTGAGCTGTGGTGGGCTCCACCCAGTTCGAGGTTCCTGGCTGCTTTGTTTACCTACTCAAACCTTGGCAATGGCGGGTGCCCCTCTCCCAGCCTCGCTGCCACCTTGCAGTTTGATCTCAGACTGCTGTGCTAGCAATGAGTGAGGCTCCGTGGGTGTAGGACCCTCTGAGCCAGGCACGGGATATAATCTTCTGGTGTGCCATTTGCTAAGATCATTGGAAAAGTTCAGTATTAGGGTGGGAGTGACCCAATTTTCCAGGTGCCGTCTGTCACCCCTTTCTTTGACTAGGAAAGGGAATTCCCTGACCCCTTGCGCTTCCCAGATGAGGAGATGCCTCATCCTGCTTTGGCTCAGACTCGGTGTGCTGCACCCACTGTCCTGCACCCACTTTCCAACACTCCCCAGCAAGATGAATCCGGTACCTCAGTTGGAAATACAGAAATCACCTGTCTTCTGCATCACTCACGCTGGGAGCTGTAGACTGGAGCTGTTCCTATTCGGCCATCTTGGCTCCACCTTTTTTTTTTTTTTTTTGACAGAGTCTCACACTATTGCCTAGGCTGGAGTGTGATGACACAATCTCAGGTCACTGCAACCTCCATTTCCAAGATTCAAGCAATTCTCCTGCCTCAGCCTCCCTAGTAGCTGGGATTACATGGGTCCACCATCATGCCTGGGTAATTTTTGTATTATTATTTTTTTTTTAGTAGAGATGTGGCTTCACCATATTGGCCAGGCTGGTCTCGAACTCCTGAGTTCAGGTGATCTGACCGCCTCAGCCTCCCAAAGTGTTGGGATTACAGGCATGAGCCACCATGTCTGGCCAAGAGACTGATTTATTTTAATCATGATCCATTCCCTTCAGGCTATGAGGCTGTGTAAATATTTTGTAATTTTTGCTTGATTCAGCACAAAAATATCAGCCACCATAATGTGCCTGTGCTCAAGCTGTTTGCTAAAATATTGGATAATTTTGGTATTTATTATTATCCTGGGACTAAGATCTTTTAATTCAAAAGAATAGTTGAGTTGTCAGTGTTATAATAACTGATTCATTATATCACATTCTGTTTGTTAGCAGTTCATGACTTGGTCTCAGAACTCAGAAATGAGAGCAAAAGAATTATAAAAGTATTTATATATGGATGTAATAATTTGGGATATTTTATATCCCATCTGCCTAGAGTTGACTTGTTATAACAAAAGCCTGTGTAAATTCATAGGCTACTATGTAGAGCTTAGCCCTGCACAGCAGATGTATTTCTATAATTTCTGTTACCAAAATGTCTTGTAACCTCCTTCCACTACTGGCTTTGGGCTTTTGGGTACATGTTGGAGTTTGTTTACCCAATAACCATTCTCCCTTTCTTCCTTACTATCAGAACCTCAGTTTTCTTTGGGGAATTATTTGTTCCCAGAGTTCCTTGCAGCTATTTGTTAACTACATGAACACTTCAGGCCAATAAGATATAAATTGGTGTGTTTTAGGGATTTGTTGAAAAATGTTTGCTTTTCTAGTACAGAGTCTACCTTTTACTTCTTATTCCTCTCCTGTTTTATTCTTGTCACTTAAATTATAAATATAATTCCAGAAGTGGGAGAGCTATTTTGTGAGCATTCAAATCAAGGCATAGTAAATATAAGTTTAAAATTGAAGCTTTGAGTCAAGTGGCAGAGGGCCTTGTATATGAGGCTATTAACTCAGAACTTTTCCAGTGGGCCAGGCAGAGCCACTGACAGGTTTTGAGCATAAAACTGGCAAGAGTAGAGTGAAGTGCAGGGTCAGTAATAGGGAAAGAAGATTCTTTACAGAATTGGAGATGGGAGGCATGGACATGAGGAGGCTGGACTGTAATTAAAAGACTCTAAAATAGGATACTCACTCATATTACAATTTACTTCTGAATCGGTAACTCAGTAATCAAAGTTTGGTCGAGGTCAGCATGATGTAAAATTAAATGATAAAAAATGTGCAATGTGTATTTTAGGTAGATAAACAATTTAGCTAAATAGCTAGTATATATGAAGGTCCTATTCTTCTTTTCCACTTTCCCTGTTCCCCACCATTCCTCTCCCTCCTCCCTCCTCCCTCACTTCTTTCTCTCTCTTTTTCCACCATCCCTATTTGTAGCTTTATTCTAATCCAGGAATGGCAGACTTTGAGGGAAATTTAGAGATTTCATTGTGTGTGTGTGTGTGTGTGTGTGTGTGTTTGTGTGTTAGCCATCTAGCTAGGGTAAAATCATTGGAAAGGGTACATTGAAGATCAACTCACCAATCCATGGGTAATATTGATTTATGTTAAAGAATTCATCAGCTTCAACTTGCAGTTCCCAAATCCCTCTTTGTTAGATGTGTGGTATTAGGTGCCTCATTGTTACAAAGAGTCGTAACATCATGACCACACAGTGACAGAGGTGTGGCAACCTAACTGGTTCTATTTGGTCCAGAGTAAGTTTTTAAATTAAAATAGCCTAGATGTGCATAAATTAACCTGAACAGTACTTCCTGCTCTCATCCTTTTTTCTCCAGATTAAGGAGTATCACTGTTGTTTATTTGTTTGTTTGCTTTGTGCCTGCTGCATATTTGAAAGGCATTCAGCTCCTTCATGGTGAGTATTTAGTTTTTTGCTATTTGGGAGGTAGGCTTGGAAAGTGAGAATGTTGCTGTTGCCCTTTCTGTGGACAGTCAGAAACAAACAAACCAAGAAAATCTATAGGCTCCTAACAGATGGGTTTTAAAAAGTAGGTCATATTTTGAGCCCACCAACTTTGATGACATCCCTATAACAGAAACTGGATTCCTAAGTGTCAGGACAATATAAATGAGGTTCTAAAATGGCCTCTGGATCTGTTATAGCTTCCAAGTACAGCTGGGAAAAAAATTGTAGAGGGAAGTCTCTAAGGATTTGGGAAAGTAAAAACCACTCCGGGAAGCCCTGAATTCATTGCTCTGTCTTGCTTTTTCCCTGATAGAAGATATTTGGATTGATTCAGTCTTGGGAATTAAGGAATTCAGATGATGTGGAGATTTGGGGGGAAAAAAAGGGGGTGTGTGAGTGTGTGTGTGTGTGTGTGTGCGTGCCAAGGGAAGAATCAATTTTCCTCCTTTTCAATAAGAAAATTAAAGCATGGAGGCTAAAGTCCAACTACGCTGCTTCTTCACTTTAAGATAATCTGTTTCTGGCACCTGAAAGGCTAGAAGGGCAAGATGTGAAATCTGCGAGGAAGAAAGAGACCCCATCTTCCACCTGGTCTAGGATGTGTATACCAGGGGCGCTTTAGGTAATAGAATTATGTACAGATCAAGTTAAAGAGCATGAAGCTCAGAGGAAGAGGGTTATAGGTTTATGAGAACTCACAGGACTAAGATAAAGTGCCCTTGCGTATTTTCCACTCTGGAGAGGGGAAATAAAATACCTTCTTAGATCCAAATATCTGTGGTTTCTCAGGCTTCATGCCTCATTGCTGAGTGAGAACAATTGGAAACCAGGAGGTACATTTATACATCAACACGATTTTGCCTCCAATGGAATGAAGGATGAAATGGCCTCCCCAGATTACCCCTTGTTGATTGCTTGGCATCCCAAATGCTAGTCCATCAGAAATGTTTCCCAAGCTTAACTCCCCCAAATACTGTTGAACTAGGGATACTTTTTCATTACTTTTTGTCTTGTCTAAAGACTGCTTGCTCTTCCTCTCTCCCTCATGATCTATGTCTGAGATCCAAAAATATTTCTTCTTTTATGTCTTCCTCATTTTGACTATAAATTTTGGCCAAGACAGAAATTCTGCAACACAGGCTGTTACTAGGCATTTTTCAGACTTGTTGCCTATGTGCTGATTTTTGTACTATTATTTTCCAAAATTGATTATTCAATAAAGTAAGTCTACAACTTATGAATTTGTGTTGTCATCCGTAGCCTTCTCTTTCCAATCAACCTGATGGATATCAAGTATTTTATACTGGTTGAGGATAGAAGGGGACAAGACAATATAATGAAAGTAATTACAGTGATTGTATTCAGTCAAATGCAAATTTAGTACATGTATGTATATATACATATATACACACACACATATATATTTACATACACACCATACCTCAGTGGTATTTGAATACACTGAAAATGTTCCTATCTCTACCCTGACTCTTTCTCTTTCCTTTCACACAAAACTATTGTGAGGCAGAGCTTTATCCAGAATGCAGAAGCTGTTGTCCAACTGAGTGGGAATAGAGCCATTCATCTTGAAAATCTTGAAGCATATCTGCAATTATGTTAATTGCTATTGCACTATGAACAACGAAACTACTACTTATGCCAAAAAAAAAGTTGACAAGAGGAGGTTAGCAACAAACGCACATGCCCAGCATATAGACAGCTGCTGGGCAGACTCAAACCATAGCACATGTCTTATGACTTTATGAAGAGAAATAATTTAAACTAAGGGTGTGAGGGTTGGATGCTCCAACTCATTTCCCATTGGGGTAAACAAGGTGCTATTTACCATGCAATCAGATGGGACTTATTCTAAAATACCTCTGTGGGAAGAATTAACAATACATAAGATATGTGATTTCACCCTGACTTTCAACGGAGATACTGACTTTGTCTTTAACTTCCTACGGATTCTCCAAGCTTTTCTATTCTAGGAGTAAAGAAGCCCCTAGAAGAGAAGGAAAATTGAGGAAAGTTGATAGTACACAGAACTTTAATTCTCCTGAGCTTTGACTTTCTTACCTATGTGGAATATCGTGCTTTTCAGCCGACATTCTGAAATAGTTCTTTTGGTTCTATAGGCACATAAAAAATCATTTGGTTATTTTATGGCCTTCTTATTAGAAGAACTTTGTGCCAAATTTGCAAGTCCAGGTCCTTATACATTTCAACTGTGAAACCTTGGGCAGTTTCATAACTCCTCTAAGCCTCAGTTTCCTTATCTGTAAAAAGAGGATAATAGTAGTACCTACTTCATAGAGATTTCGTAAGGTCAAATCGTCTCATAAATGTAAAGCACCTATAATGGTGCCTGGCACATAATCAGCACTTATATGGCTTATATAGCACAACGTCACCACGTTAAGTATACACACTGACCAGCGGGATTTCTATTAAAAAGTTTGGGTGGCATCAGACATAAAAAATGACAATGAAGTTCTCTAGGCTATTTGGTAGAGTTAGGGGGCAAAGTTGCCATTATATCAAGTATACAGTATATAGTATGGAAACTATTGTATTTAAAATCATTGTTTCTTCATTATAAAAGAACATTATAAAATATTCATTTGCACTCAATTTTTATTTGGGCCTTTAAAATATGGAGTGCACTTAAAATACTATCTAGGATAGTTTATATCCTAAAGATAATTATCAAACAAGGAAAGTGAAGATAAGACACATTGTTAGAAATCTTTCTTGCGTGTCCCATCCCATGGTCGTATTTTCTTGGTGTCCAGCAGGAGTATTATAGAATAAAAATGCACAGAACAATCTGACAGGCAGCTCCTTTACCACCCCTCATCCTTTCCCACTGACTCTATTTGGGAATCCCCAGGAAAGATGACATGCCCATGAGATCTCAGCAGATCTGTCTCACTACTTTACTTACTAGTCTGCTCCCTACTATATACCATCAAAATAGAAAACTAATGAATCCAAAAAACCATTGGCTACTGCATCCTACATGGATTTGAATCTGCCTGTTCTGTCATTTTTGCTAACATTAGCACACAATCTAAGATTGCTCTAGTTTTTATTTCAAAATTGATTGGACCACCTTATTTATTTTTGTAATAGGATCAATGATAATGAAATTTAGTCTCTTTTGCTCAATGATTTGGACATTTCAATCTAGAAAGGATTACAAACCTTTTAAAGAAATACACCAGACGTCATCATTAGCCATGCTTGTTAAGATGTTGACATCAAATATAGGATCTTTGTGGAATCAGAAATGTAAATCTATCAATTTTGGATGCAATAGACAATATTTGTAGGGCCCTATTTATTATGTTCAACTTTTAATAGCTTTTAATAGAATGTGTAAATTGTTTCATGAAGTAGATCAATAGAATCAGCATGAATAAAGGCTGATATTCAATTCAATAAATATTTATTGAAGTATATTGTGGGAAAATTACAGCCTCTGCTCTCTCTTCCCTCAAAAAAAGCATTTGTTTAAGAAAACTGAGTGATAAAAGAATTAAGGAAGATCTGGCAAAACAAGTGAAATCTGATAAATCCTAGGTTTCAGAATTCATTTTGATCTCTTTTAGGATTTGACAAGTCATCCTTAGATTCATCTCACCAAGTCCCAGTAGGTGGAAAATTTGACATATTTTTGTAATATATAATTAGGTGGAATGTGATTCCAGGGAGGGCAAACTGAATGAAGTAGAAACAACATTTTTTTCCTTGAGTGCTCTCTTTTGTAAAAACTGTGAGCTATGCAATCATGGTTTTAGATTTCATGATCATCATTTTTGCAACAGACCAAAGAGCTTTTATACATAAGCAATTATCTAGTATTAACAGATGAACCCAATTTAAAAAAACCATAAACAGTTATGTACAAAACATATACCTACTTGCTTACAAAGGCAGAAGCTAGCATACTTTACTTAGACTGAAATGTATTAATATTATTCTAGTTGCTCTTCATCCATTACTTTAATCACATTAAGTGAATAATAAATATGAGGCATTCTGCTGTCTACTAGGGATAAAGGTAAGTGGTTACTACCTCCAAGAAATTGACAGTTTAGTAGTCTAGGATACAAGTACAGAAATAAAAGTTTGGAGAGGCTATACAAAAACACATGTAGGATCTAGTGGGCTCACAACGGAATAAGTGATAATTAGGTTAAAAACAATTTTGTTGAAAATAAATCAAACTAGTTTGATTCTTGTCATCATTTATCATTTCACAATGCATATATATATATATAAATAAAAACATCAAGTTGTGCAACTTAAATATATGCAATTTCTATTTGTCAATTATATCTCTATAAACCTGGAAAAAAGTCTTGTTAACATAAAAAAATCGAGTGGATATTTAGTGAAATAATAAATTGATCAGAAATAAACATTCTCGATTATTGCTTTTCAATATAATGTGGGTAGTTTTGTTGCACATGAGAGCAATATCAAAAATTTATTATTAGTATTTAGGCATTTTTTTAATATTTCCAAGAATTAGAAATAATTAAAAAAAAGAAGAAGAAATTACCTAGGAGCAAGGAGGGAGTCAGTCTTACATCCAATTGGGGTAAGTAGGGGCATAAGTAGGACATGGTCATCAGAGGCCTCTTAGAAATGATGTTTAAGTTGAATTTTAAAACACAGCTGAGCACCCTTATGTTTGGTTCAGGGCAGCCAGTAGCCTCAAGTGGGGCTGGGCTGAGCATGGGTGGCTGCGATCAAGGCTGCAGAGGTGAGGGAATGGGGCCAGAGCAATAGGAGAGTGGAGCAGCTGGGTGTCAGAGCAGTAGGGGGTGTACCAGATCCTGCAGGTAGGCTGGAGGGATGAATTCTGATAACTTTGAGGCTGTGTTACTATAGAAACACTGTTATGAAGATAGTAAGCACTGGAAATATTAGTGGCAGGAAGTTGAACTTGGGTCTTTGGTTAAACTCTTCTGGAAGACTGAAGTAGATCTGGGTTATAAGTGCCCACTGATCACCAGCAGGGGCAGAAGAAAACTTTCTCTGGAGGAATGTGTCCCCAAGCTAAGGCTGTAGGACTTTCACAGAAAAATATCAAGCCATGAGTTCATATACAGAAATTACTAAATACACTGGAAAGTAGGCCATGTGAAGGACAGTCAATAGCAAGAATAAACAATACATTTGAACCTCTATGAACTGCTAAGTTAGAAACATTTAACAAAATAAAGGATGCAATTAAAAGATGAGCAAACAACAAAAGACAAGTAAATACGGTAATTAAACAAGTTGAACTTCTAGAAATAAACAATTGTAAGTGTTGTAATTCAAAACAACTTAATGGATGGGTAAAAATAATAGAGTAAACAAAATTAAAGAAAGTTCGTGAGCTGAAAAAATAATCTGAAAAATCTATCTAGAATGTTGCAGAGATGATGAAATGTGATATCAATGTTGAAAGATATAGAAGATAAAAATAGAAGGTCTTACCTATGTTCAATAAGAGTTTGAAAAAAGATTTGAGAGAATGGAGGAGAGGCAAAATATAACAAAGTAGCAAGTATTAATTTTCCAAAACTGATAAAAATCATGACAACACATTTTCAAAGAGAACAACACAGCTCCAGCAGGATAAAGAAAAAGAAATCCATCTTAAAAGCATCACAGTACATTTTCAGAATATTAAGACAAGGAGAAAATACAGAAAGTAGCCAGAGAGAAAGGGTAGATCACCTACACAGGAACAACAATTATAATGACAGCAGTGTTCTCCACAGTGAAAAACAGAAGCCAGAGGACTGTGGAATAATGTTTTTAAAATGCTGATAGAAACAACAGGTGCTGGAGAGGATGTGGAGAAATAGGAACACTTTTACACTGTTGGTGGGACTGTAAACTAGTTCAACCATTGTGGAAGTCAGTGTGGCGATTCCTCAGGGATCTAGAACTAGAAATACCATTTGACCCAGCCATCCCATTACTGGGTATATACCCAAAGGACTATAAATCATGCTGCTATAAAGACACATGCACACGTATGTTTATTGCGGCACTATTCACAATAGCAAAGACTTGGAACCAACCCAAATGTCCAACAACAATAGACTGGATTAAGAAAATGTGGCACATATACACCATGGAATACTATGCAGCCATAAAAAATGATGAGTTCGTGTCCTTTGTAGGGACATGGATGAAACTGGAAAACATCATTCTCAGTAAACTATCGCAAGAACAAAAAACCAAACACCGCATGTTCTCACTCATAGGTGGGAATTGAACAATGAGAAGTCATGGACACAGGAAGGGGAACATCACATTCCGGGTACTGTTGTGGGGTGGGGGGTGGGGGGGGCGGGGACAGCATTAGGAGATATACCTAATGCTAAATGACGAGCTAATGGGTGCAGGAAATCAACATGGCACATGGATACATATGTAACAAACCTGCACATTGTGCACATGTACCCTAAAACCTAAAGTATAATAATAAAAAAATAAAAAATAAAAAAAATAAAATGCTGATAGATAACTGTCAGCCTGTACTCCTGTTCTCTTCCTCCCACTAAAAACAAAACACAAAAACATCTTTGAAGAATGAGGGCAAAATACAGTCTTTTACAGATACAAGATAATTTACAGAAATTCAAGAGAATTTACTACCAAAGAATCCACTCTACAGGAAGTCATGAAAGCTACATTTCAAGAAAAAGGAGACTGATCTCAGAAGGATGGTCTAGATACAAAAACAGTGAGAATGTAAATGATAAACAGAAATGTAAACATTGTGTAAAGTAAAATAACACCATATATTTTATGGTGTTACAAAATACATAGAACTAAAATATTGGACAAGTACTTTGTAATTTCAGTGGAGGAAAACTAGTTATTTTAAGGTCTGTATCATTCACAAGGGGTTCAAGACATTTTTTAAATTTTAGACTTTGTTAAGTTAAATACGCATAATACAATTTCAAACAGAACGATTAAAAAATAGAAATAGAGCCAGTAGTGAGCTGGTAAATGTATAACAATTGGCTCTCTGAAGACAAAGCCCTAATTTGTGGCATTTGCCAATTTCCATGGTGTAAATACTCCCACCGTGAATGATTTCAAGCTACCAACATGAAGTCACTGAACTTCATATTGAGCAAAGGAACAGAAGTGAAAGGAAAGGAATCGGAAAGGATACCTAGAAGGACATACCAGTGAGATCAAAGGAAAACTAAGAGAGTGTTGTATTTTGAAAGCTAAGTTAATAAAGTGTTTCAAGGAGGGAGGGAGTGATCATATTAATGAAGAATATTAGTACTCACTAAATATCCATGTTTATTTCATTGATATGAACCTCCTTATGTTAGGCTGGTGTTATGTGACTAGATTCTGGCTAATGGGGTGGATATCATAGTCCTTCCTGACCTTAATTAATTAGAAGGAACCAAGGGCCAACCTACTGAAATAGAAGATTCCCCTGAGGCTAGCAAAGTCATATAAGACTCCGACAGATATCTTATGATGTCTACTGTGTCCTGGGCACAGTGCTACTCCCAAGGAATAAAACAGTGAGTAAAACAGGAATTTTGAAATGATTGTGTAGCAGTTATACTCTATTTCAACTCTTTTCAAGTCACAAGGCCATGTAGCTCAGTTCTATAAACAACTACTTTAACAGTGGCATATTCCCAAAGGAGCATTCTTTATGGGTACCAGAGTATAGCAATACATGTATGTCCCCTCTCTTATTCCTTCTGTACATCAAGCAAACATAGCCCTAGGCACTGAAACATAGCCCCAGGCTTCTCTAGAAACTAATTTCTTCAGTGTTGAAGGCCATTGATCTCTACTGCTTTTTTGTTTTCTATAGTCAGTCACATTGTACTTCAGTGCTGGCAGTGTGGCTAGGTCCTGTATCAGGTGAGATAAAAACACAAATACACTTGCACATTAATACATGAACATAAATGTACACAAAATCTCAATGGCCTCAAGTCACATAAAAATAGATTCATATTCATTAATGTAGTGTATGAGGTCCGGAATGGACCCACCCAGAGTGTAGGCTTATCAGAATGGTGTCTGTATAGCTTACTAAATTCCACATGAGTAGAGCTAGAGGAAATCTGAGAGATCATTTAATCCAGTGTTTATCAAACATTTTTCTAGACACAATACATAGAACTATATTTTAAGACACACACATGCACACACAAAAACAGAAACACAAACACACACACACACACACACCTAATTGAAACAAAAGTCTCAGGAAAGAATATACCATGCAGAAGAGGACTCCAGTCTGCTGGCTGGGTCAGAGCCCAGCTGAGGCAGGCAGGGGATATGATATAAGAAAGAACCAGCACCCTTTCTCATCAGGCACCCCTACACCCACACTAGGTCTCTCCTGATGAATTGAGGTGGACAGTGACCTCACAGTGCACTTAAAAGGCAGGACAACTGACAACATCCTATACAATGGACTGTGGAGCTGTGTCTGGGTGGCACTGTCTACAGCTTGTACCACCTGGGCTGGGTTTTCTTCTAGAAGAAGTGAGATCAAGAAGCCTGGTAGACCTGGGGAAGTTGTAAAAACATCAATGAATGCTGGCTTCTGTGAACACCAATAAAAAAAAATGAAGCAGTGTGATATTTTCTATCTTGTCCTGTCCTAAGCTATCTTATCGTATGTTCCATCCCATCCCATCCCATCCCATCCCATCCCATCCCATCCCCTACCTTATCCCTTATCTTATCCTCTTTCCTTTCCAAGCACTGCCTGTTGCAACTGACTAAATTGACTTTATGTCCCACAAATGGCTCCAACTCACAGTGTGAAAATACTGTTTTAGACCAACCCCCTAATTTAATGGAAAGAAAAACTGAAGCTTAGCGACAACAAATAGTTTTTCAAGGTCACAGTTATTGCAGAGCTAGGACCAGTGCCCAGGTACCCCGGTCCAGAGGGTTTTGTTCTTATTGGAGGGCTATCTGCACCTCTCTTTGAATCTCTTAGAATAGGGAGATAAGGAGAAGAAGGAAACATAAATTGATGGCTATGCCCTGCCTTCTCCTTTCTGCTTATCCCTGGTCAGGGTTGTCAGAGAATTCAGGCCCTTCAGAGCCAGCTGAGATGTGCTGAATGCTAAGTGATTCCTCATCTGATTCCTTGCTCCGAATACAGGGACTTGAAGACAGGCTACATTTTTCCTAAGCGAGACAATTTGGTCTCAAGGGAAGCCAAACTGTAGCACAGAATGGGAGGTGAGTTTGCCCTTGCCCTTTCATTTATCTTCCTTTAATCAAACAGACTAAACGTTTTCATTGGAAAGAGAAGATTGTTATCCTTGGCTTTCTTGTGTCTCCAGCAGTATTTTTCTTAGGAATGTGTTAATAGCTGTAAAAATTTTAACACGTCTTCAAGTGCCTCTCATGTTAGGAGATTCTTCTCAGTTGTGGGAAAAGTTGTTGTCAGATTGCCCGGTATTTAAGTGAAATCAAAATGTTTCTGACAGGTTGATTATGCTCTTTCTTCAAATGCCCTGTCTTTTCAGAGTATGAAGCCAGAAGCTTCAGAGGGAGAGATATTTTTCTTGCCAATCCCGATTCCTTCAGTCCTCAATCACTCCCCAGAAAGTTAGGCTCACAAGACGGTTAACTTCAGGAAAAGTTAGGAAAAGATTTGGGTGTTTTCAGTTTCAAGATAGTGTGGTGTTTGGCCCTTTTGTAAAGAGCTTATTTGCTCTGGTCACCAAACTTCTTTACCTTTATGTTTTGTTTAAAGAAACAAGAACATTTAAGTAACAAATACGGAGTGTGTTACGTAGAAGGCAGTTCCAGAAGAAGTTGAGAGCCAAATGTGCAAATATAGGAGGGAGATTCCTAAAAATTGCTATTAAAAGTTTTTTGTTACCCCAAAATTTATTATTTAATGGAGCTAAAAGATAGAAGAAAGGAGGAACATGAATTCCTCTAAGATTACATATTCCTGAGTGTTATACTGAAAGAGAAAATTGGCTCTGAAAGTGGGATACCTTTGCTTTGAGAGAACAGTCAAGCAAAGCCCTTCGTCCCCTGTCTGCCTTGCTGAGTTTTTGCTATGACGTTTCCTGTTCGAGTGTCCACATGCTTCCCTTCTAACACCTCGCCTTTCTTTCTTGTTCTAGAGAGAGAGCAACAATAGGATGGAATGCATAAAGTCCTTCCCCAGAGCAAGCTTCTCCCACTTATTGAAAGGCTTTATTTTTATATAGCCTCTGGAAGCCAGACAAAGTATCACTTAGAAAGTGAGCTTCACAGGGCAGCTCTGGAGAGATCTGAGGGCTGTGTTCAGAAGTTCAGAAAGAACAAAGTTTATGCTTTAGGCCGCTAGACCATAAGCTCTTTGAGTTCAATTTTTATCTTCATTGTATTTCAAGAACTGTGCAAGTATCTGGTACCTGGAATACGCTCAATAAATGTTTGAATAAAGATTAAAAACCCTGAATGGATTGATATGGATCTGAATCTTTTTTATATCTCCAGCTCTGTTCTTAATGGATGGCTGTTCCTGGAGCTGTTTAAATAGAGAGCTTGGAAAGTGGATTTCATTTTCTAAGTCAGGAAGCGGGTTACACATAGAGATGGACATCAGTGCTTTCTATTTCAAGACCAAAGGTAAGTTCAAAGAAAGAAAATCACCTCTGAATCAAGTGTTTATATTCTAATCAAGAGGTGAAGTTCTGTGCATGGGATCTTGGTTCATTCGGTATCCCTGAGTGATACAGAAACAAACAAAAGTTAATGTATATTTTAAAAAGACTTTCATGCATCCACTAGTTTCCTTACAACCTGCCTCCAGAGCCTATTACAGCAACTTCTGTGGCCTTGGGCAGTCCAGGAAATAGTTTTAATTTGCTGAGGCCCTAAATTATAGACTATGCATTTCAACTGTTTTGAACTAGTCAGCAAAGTAATAGTTTTCAACAGGTTTTAAAGGAGGCATTTCAATTCACAGGTGAGAGTGTTTTAGATTATGTTGTTGCAAAATAAAATGAGATTTAGGTTTTTCTTCTCCTGAGGAGTGGTGTAATTGAGCAGCATCCAAGAAAAGTGAATAGTGCTCATTCTGTATTAAATTGCTCATCAGAACACGTAATTTTTTCTTTTACTTTTAAAATTTTTTTGGCAACTATCAGTTGTAGCAGGTACTCAAACTGGCCCAATAAATTATCAGGACTTTAGCAGTCAGGAGTAAACAAATGATCTCCATGAGATATATATTAGGGTAAATTATTCTCTCAAGAGCCGGAATCCTGTTATAAATATATATGGTACTGACATGTATTAGTACATATGGTGCTGATAATAAATCAAGGTGCTAATAAATGTACAACCAGAGCAAATATTAACTAGATTGTGATACTTTAAATCCAATAATTAAATGTTATGTGCTAGATACTTCAGTTTCATCTGAGCCCTTTCCCACATCAGTGTATAGTATACAAGTATTTTAAAACTTGCTGCCACCGAAATTCATCTTTATGTTCCATCATCTCATATTTTTTAGTGCCTAATAAGTGTTTGTTAAATATATGAATGGAGATCTGTGTTTTCTTCAGTTATATATTTGAGGTTTGCTCCTCTTAAAACTATTCCTGCAATTCCAGGCATTTCCACCAGGGGAACAAAAGAGCTGCTGTAGTTTGGCTAACCCTGGAGGAGTATAACTAAGAAGGGAAGTAATGGTAACACGTTATTATTTTTTGAAAGAATCCAGCCACTCATCAACATATTCCTACAGATTAGATATGTTGGTATGTAAGAGGTGAAATAAGCACAAAAAGGTCTATGTTAAGATTTTTAAAAATAATATTTGAACATAATATGTTAACTCTTACTCAACTAGTGTAATAACCACTAACTTTTATTCTGCTTTTCTCCTTTTCCTCTCAAGATACTTAACAAAACAAGCCCTAGCTCTAGTTTATCTTCAAACAGATTATTCTTAGATTATTCACAGGTCGCTTTTAGCTTTAAAATTAAAATTCCTCCAGCAATTATCCCCTGTTGAGTTACAAGATCTGTTGCTTCCCAATTACTTATTTAAGGATGTTTCCCATGGATGCTGATTTCCCTACTCAGCCTCTGCTTTCAGACTTTCTACTCATCTCTATTAATTCCCTCCAAAAGGAAGTACAACGTGTTTTTTTTAAATAATGTTCTAAACTTTCAAGATATTATTAAAAGTGATAGCCTTTGTTAAGCTCAGGAACTATGTCTTCTTAATATAATTTAAAGGGAAAAATCTCTGAATAAACATTATTTTTTCAATGCATAATTCCCAAAGTGATATCATGAAAGAGCTTTAGTAGATCTTCTAGAACTATCTACTTGCTGTTTTGTTGTAGATTATCCAAATCAGTTTTGGACTGAATAAATAAGAAGGTTTTACTTTCTAGTTTCTATATCAGGCATTAGTCATAATATTATTTTGTTCTATAATAAGCCAAGTAAAAAAGGCTTTTCCCATGGGTCCCAGCTTCAGTTAGTCGCAATATTTCTGAAACTTCGTTTAAAATTTTTGTTTAAAGTGCCTACAATGTCTCAGGTGCTACATTAACATTAAATTCTGGAAATACAGTGATAAACAGGAAGACAAATTTCAGGCTCCCATGGAACTTGAATCTAGTGGAAATTAAGTAATAGAAAAATGGGAATAATATCAACCTCACAGTTAAGTTTTAAGGATTAAAGTGACATAATCTATATGATATTGCTTTGAAAACTGTAACATTAAATATTAGATATTATATTAACTTGCATGATTTTTAAAAGAATCTAATGATGAAAAGAAATGTGTGTATATGTGTTCTATACTTATTTTAAAGATGAAACGGATCCTTAGAGAGGCGTTATGATCTGCCCCAGGCTACACTACTTGAAGTGGTACCACTGGGTTTGAGCTTAGGTTTTCCAACACCTGCATTCAGGCTTTCTCACATTCTCTGAACATTTAGGACTCTGTAGCCTATTCTATCAATCTTTACTGGTTAATTAAACGTGCATATATTTCATTCTTATTTATGTACATGTGCTGCACATGCTTTGTTGTTTTGGCAAAGCAGTCTGCTTCCAGACGCTGCATCTTCTAGAAGCAAGCTGGGTACTGTCCATGCTCATTGGCTCTTTGTTTTATAATTTGTCAAGTGGATATGATAGATTTATAGTCCAAATTGGGTTCATGTAGTAAAAATAAATTGCTGTTCTCTATGTTTCAAAATATTCAGAGCATGGTTGGAGTGCCTACTGTATACAAAACTCTGGGTTAGGTGATTTTGGAGGGGGGTACAAAACAATATTTTTTTTCTTTTCTTATTGTATTTACTAGGACTTCTTTTGTTTCTGTGTTTTACAGTAAATAACAGATATCCTTATATTGTTCTTGACTTTAATGACAATATTTCTAAAATACTCCTGTTACTCATGTTGTTTGATACACTGCTTTGGATAGATTGCCTTTGTCATGTTAAGGACATTCCCATCTATTCCTTTTTTTTTTTTTTTTAAGACGGAGTCTCGCTCTGTCGCCCAAGGTGGAGTGCAGTGGCGCAATCTCGGCTCACTGCAAACTCCGCCTCTTGGGTTCACACCATTCTCCTGCTTCAGCCTCCCGAGTAGCTGGGACTACAGGCACCCACCACCAGGCCCAGCTAATATTTTTGTATTTTTAGTAGGGACAGGGTTTCACCGTGTTAGCCAAGATGGTCTGAATCTCCTGCCCTCGTGATCCGCCCCTCTCAGAATCTCAAAGTGCTGGGATTACAGGCGTGAGCCACTGCGCCCAGCCCATTTATTCCTATTTTTAAAAGTTTTTTTAAACTATAAATATGTGGTGAACCTTATTGAATATTTTATTTATCTATTAAATTAAAATAATTTATGATTTTCTCTTTTTTTCCAGTAATGTACCAAATATCTTGATTGATTTTCTCATGTTAAACCTTGAGTTATTGGAATTCCTTCTAATATCCTGGTGGGTTTAGTTACATAACTTTTTTCTTAGAATTTGTATTAGGTTTCTCTGGAGGGACAGGACTAATTGGATAGATGTATATATAAAGAGGAATTTATTAAGGAATGTTGACTCACATGATCACAAGGTGAAGTCCCACAATAGGCCATCTGAAAGCTGAGAGGGAAGCTAGTCCTAGTCTCAAAACTTCACAAGTAGGAAAGCTGGCAGTAGAGCCATCAGTCTGTGGCCAAAGGTCCCTGAGCCCCTGGCAAACCACTGATGTAGGTCCAAGAGTCTAGAAGTTTAAGAACTTGGAGTCTGATGTTCGAGAACAGGAAGCATGCAGCATGGGAGAAAGATGGAATTCAGAAGACTTAGCCAGTCTAGTCCTTCCACGTTCCTCTGCTTGCTGTTATCCTAACCACGCAGGCAGCTGATTAATTGGTGCCCACACAGATTGAGAGTGGGTCTGTTTCTCCCAGTCCATTGACTCAAATGTTAATCTCCTTTGGGGACACCCTCACAGACACACCCAGGAACAATACTTTGCTTCCTTTAATCCAATCAAATTGACAATATTAAACATCACAGAATTCTTACGTCTAAATTCACAAGTTAAATTGGCCTATATTTTCATCTCTGAATTTGCTTTTATTTTGTTTTGGAATAAAAATTTCGTCTTAAAATAAATTTTGTACTACTTTCACGAACTAAATCAGGTAGAGTTCCTTGTTCTCCCTAACACTTTACAATAATTTCTATAAAATAAGGATGTTGTATTTCTTAAAAGTTTGGTGAAACTCATCTTTTAAACTAAATGGACCTCTATTAGTGGTGCGGAGAGAAAATTTTATTATTATTATTTTAACTTTCATAGACATTATTGGTCTATTCAAGTTTAAAATTTCTTCTTGTGTCAATTATGGTACTGTTTTTTCAGAAATGTATCACATTTTCCCTGGACTTTCCTATTTATTGCCATGCAGTTGTTCATAATATTCTTTTATAATTTTAAAATCTCTATAGTTTACTTCCCTATTTTATTATGCATTTGTTTACACCTTTTTTTCTCTTTGAGGTATTAGTCTTATCTGAAGTTTACCCTATATCCTATTTAAGAACCAGATTTAGTTTTGTTATTAATCTTTTACTGTTGTTACTTATTTCATTAATCACTATTCTTTACTTTTTTTCTTTTTGTGTTCTTCCTTCTTGATTTTTTTCTTTTTTTTTTTTTTTTTTTTTGTGGGATGGCTTTTGTAGGGATGGTTTATTTTATTGCTGTTTTCCTGGCTTCCATGTTGAAGTTTGAGCTAATGGTTTTTAGTTTTTCTCATTTGGTGATGTTACAGTAAGTAGTTCAGACATGAGTAGGGCGGGAGAAGCCCCCTACCCACCAGGAATGTCAGGTGACTATCAGGTATGGTCAGGCTGTTGTTAAACTGTCTCTCTAAAATATTAATTGCTCGCAGCCAGCAACAGGGAAAGGCAGTCTCTCCCAATAGAAAGAAACACCTGAAACCAGTGATCAGCAGCTTCCCAGTAAGATCTCAGGATCTGGGCAAGTGGGCTCAAGCACGCGCATTCAGAGGCCAAATGTCAGAGTTTAATTGGTATCTGACCTCTAGGAATGCTGGACCGGTAAGGGAAAAACGCCTCAAATGAGCATGCGCACAACTTCAGTAAACACTAAACACACTGCGCGTGCGGCGCCTCCCAAGTGTTGGCCGCTGCGCATGCGGACAGCCCACCCCCAGGAAAGAGGAGAGAAGCAAGGCAACCCCGGAAGCATGCCAATGTATAAAACCCCGAGTCAAATGTCAAACGTCAAACCGCGCACTTGCATCTCCCAGGTGACCCACTTGGCCCTTTTCCAAGCATACTTTACTTTCATTCCTGCTCTAAAACTTTTTAATGAAGTTTCACTCTTGCTCTAAATTTTGCCTCAGTCCCTCCCTCTGCCTTATGTCCTCCATTGAGTTCTTTCTTCTCAGGAGGCTAGAATTGAGGTTGCTGCAGACCTGTACGATTCACTGCTACTAACAATGGTAAAAGCACTTGAATGTTTAAATTTTTTTATATGTTTCCCGCAAGTTTTGATATGTAGTAATTTCTTGTCTTTTAGTTCTTCATATTTCGTATTTTCCTTGCGATGTCCTTTTTAACCTAAGATTTATATTGTATTTTGTCTAAGTTACTGGGCATATGGGGCTATTTTAGTTATTCTTTTGTTATCATAACAGGTTTGTTGCCTGATGTACAGCAAGTAAATACACCGAGACACAGGCACACAGAAAGAGGTTTAAAGGTAAGCAGCTGTATGAGAAGGGAGGAAACCCCAAATGTGCCACTCCGCGGAGTCTGAGGCTAGGGATTTTAAAGAGTTTGAAAGAGTAGTGGGCCAAGGTATGGGGACTGTTGATTGGTTGACGAGTGCAAAGTGAAGTTAGGGATGAGAGATGAAGGAACTGCATTCTCATGTTGATTGGGTTCTTCTGTGAGGGTCTTCAAACTGGTTGATGTCAGCCATTCTGCTGGAATTCAGGATCTGAAAAACATCATAAGCAATTCTTAAATGAAAGCTTTATGATTCTAAGGTCAGATCTATATATAGGAACAATGGAGATGCACATGGTCAGTATCTAGTGCTCTGTGTCTTCTGGTTAGTCAACAGCTATAAGGGAGTGAGACAAAGTGCAACCTGATTAATACTTATTATGTGTCTGTCTAGAATCTGTAATTCTTGTTAACCCTGTAAGGATGGTTCCACTTTGTTATTGATTTTTAATTTTGTTGCATTAGTGTAAAAGAATATAGTCTGTATAAACTTTATGACCTCAATCTTGCATAATTTATTTAGGCTTCACACGTTTTCCTGCACAATTTTGTGAATGTTTTGTTCTCAGTAAGAATATGTTTTTCTGTTTATTAGTTGTTTAACTTAGTAATAATGCAACTCAGATCTTTTATTTTCTTTATTTACTTGATCTGTCAGATTCTGAGGGGGATGTGTTGAACTTCCTAATCTCTAGGTTAATTAATTAATTCTTTTCCATAGCTCTAGCACATACATACACACACATATATGTATATATATGCTGTCTTTTATTAGCATATTTTTGTATTACTGACTTATTTTTCTTTCCTGAGTATATAATACTTTATACTGTACGTATATATTATCTTAACCGCTACTCTTTTTTTTAGTTTGTTTTGAGACGAAGTCTCACTCTGTCATGCAAGCTAGAGTCCAGTGGCACAATCTCAGCTCACTGCAACCTCACCCCCCGCCCCACCCCCCGGGTTCAAGCAATTCTCCTGCCTCAGCCTCCCGAGTAGCTGGGACTACAGGCACATGCCACCATGCACAGCTGATTTTTTTTTTTTTTGTATTTTTAGTAGAGATGGGGTTTCACCGTGTTGGCCAGGCTGGTCTTGAACTCCTGACCTCAGCTGATCTGCCCTCCTCAACCTTCCGAAGTGCTGGAATTACAGGCACGAACCACCGCGCCTGGCTAACTCTACTCTTTTGATGTTAAAATAACTAATTCCGTTTTTTTTTTTTCTGGCCAATATTGGCCACTAACGTTTATTAGATTGCTATAATCTAATAAATAAAAATTAGAAATTTGTGTTATCTTGTGTATAAATCCCTCTTTTCTGTTTCATTTTTTAAATTTTCTATATTCAAATGTACTATTTGATGAGTTTTGATGAATGTGTATACCTGTGTAACTACAATCCCAATTAAGATATAGAACTTTTGTTTCACCCCTTGAAAGTTCTCTCATATCCCTCTGTAGTCAATCCATTTCTCACCCTACCCCACCCTAACTCTAGCAAACTGATCTGTATCACTAAAGATTGGGTTAACCTGTTCTAGAACTTCATATAAATGGGATCATCCATTCCATTCTCTTGCACCTGGCTTCTATCGGCTCAACGTAACATTTTTTGTTATACATCCTATAAGCATGTATAGTACATTCCTTGAATGTAGTCTATAGAGGAAAATTGTTGCATTACATTTTATTACACTACATTACATTAAATGTAATTTTAAAAATACATTTTTAAAATGTATTTTGCCAGAAATCAATAAAAGCCATATACAGTCACGCACCACATAACAACACTTTGGTCCATGGTGGACCACTATATGATGGTGGTCCTGTAAGATTATGATGGAGCATATATAGAAATTTGAATATATGTCACTTGATACTAGCATTGCAGATTGAGTAGAGGAAATGGTTAATATTTAGTAATAGTGCTGGGGCATTTGGTTTTCCATATAAAAATATATATATAAGTAAAAAAATACACATATCATCTAGGTTTATCTAACGCTCTATGATGTTAGCATAATGATGAAGTCACCTAATGACACATTTCTCAGAATGTGTACCTGTCATTAAATTATGCATGATTGATGCTAAATTATGTGAGTGACCAGCTTATTTAGTATTTTCAACCCATACATATTTGGAAGGCAGCACATTATTCAAATAAATGTTTTCTAAATACTACATGATATAGAAAGAGACATGGATTTTAGAATAGACAGGCCTGGGTTGAGATCCTTTCTCAACTGCATGAGCTGGGTGACCAAGGCTAGTTGCTTAACCTCTAGTAGCTATGGGATAATAATACATACTGGCGAGGATATTGTTAGGTTAAATGAAATAATATTCGAACAGAACTTGACACATGGTTGGTGTAAAATGGCATTATGTTGAATTAAAATAATAATTACTTAAAAATTTCTCTAATACTTGTGTTTGTTAAATTAAAATACATTACACTTTATTACTTTAAAGATGCCTGGTCACCAAAACTAGGTTGTAAATATGTTTCTAAATAGTAGATGTTGAGAAACTGATAGTTTGAAATTGGAGCATATTAATTTCCTATGTATAAATGGGCATTTATAAAGTACTGAATACCAATTTATTCTAAAAAGTAATTAGACATTTGAAAACTATTGTTTGTACTGTTAATTTGCTTAGCAAACCTTTCCCCAGGTATTTGTAGTGATAATTCTCAGCTTCGCCTTTGTACAAATGATACTGATGAGAGTGTATCGTTGAGCTTTTAACCACTTTGCTGACTTAAAGTGTCCACGTGGGACTAGTTGTTCATATATTGTAAAAAGTGATGGTATTTCCTTGGCAAAAAAGGTATTAAAATATATGAGAACGTTGTAGATTTCTACCTGTTAGAAATCTAGATTTTTTTTTCTATCCCAACACACTTACTCCTCTTTCCTCAACCAACCAATTCACTGGTTACTTTGGCACTAATAAAATAATGATACTGATAATAATAATGGCTAATCGTTTTTGAGTACCTGCTATGTTCCAGTCGTTATTCAAAGAATATTTTACATACGATATTCCATTTAATTACTGAAAAATGCTACCCAGCAAGCACTACGAGTATCTCTATTTTCTGGAAGAAACAACTGAGGCACGAGAAGATGCAATAATTTACCCAAGGTTGGACAACTTGTATCAGAGCCTAGACTTATGATAACAATAGCTAATACTTATTGAGAACTTACTATATGCCAGGTGCTAAGTGTTTCATTAGTTAACTTTTTAAAAATCGTCTCCACAACCCTATGACGCAGTTACTATCATTTTACAAATGATGAGATTGAGGCAGAAAACAGTTATATAACTTACTGATATTACACAGCTAGCAAGTGAAGAAGTTGGAATGAGGCTGGGTCCAGAACTTGTGCTTTATTACCCCTTAGTATTATCTCTCAACCAGACAAAAATATTTATAAGTACTTAATGTGTGCACAGTATTCTGGGGACCATAGAAGAAACATAACTTTGTTTTCTTTTTTATTTATTTATTTATTTATTTTTTTTTATTTTTATTTTTATTTTTATTATACTTTAGGTTTTAGGGTACATGTGCACAATGTGCAGGTTTGATTTCCTGCACCCATTAACTCGTCATTTGTTTTCTTTATTCGTGAACTTACTGCCTTGTAAGAGAAGTGAAAAGAAGACAAATGAAACCATTATGGGAAGGCATGAGTGCTGAACTCTTATTACAGAAACTAAAAGTAAAGGGTTTAGAGAAGAGAGAAATGGGTATGTACTGGAACTCCAGAGTGGACGTTTAAGTACTCTGAGTGAATAGGAGGAAGGTGGAGAGAGGATACTTTGTAATGTGGAATAACCTATTAATTCTCCATAAACAGCATATGTCTAATTAGTTTCAGGGCTAAAACTCATTTGTCTTGTTATTTTTCCTCATTAGGGGAAAAATCACCTTCTTAGTATCTTTACAGCCTTTTCTAGTAAGATTAAATTAACTCTGTAAAGGTTTTTGAAAATTTTCTAATTCTTTACTCCATCAGAGTGAAAATATTTAATGTCTTATGACATTAACTAGAAAAGCTAATTTCCTTTGCCTTTAATTTTGGCAATACTTTCCTTCATATAAATAATGACAGGAGGAGTAAAAATTTCTTGTGACACTTTAAATGTAAATTTGATTAAAATGACATCTCTTTATGCATACAGAACATTTATATGTTTTGGATCAAAGATACTTTTGGTAGAAAAAAAGAGAATTAACAGATTGGTTTAATGGAGAGTCTATCTGTTTATAAAGGCTTATAAGAAATGGTTTTTCCTTTAATCACACCAGTAGATAGATTCATTTAAAATAGACTAACTCAGCATGTCCAAAAAGGAACTAATAATCTCACTCACCAAAGTTGTTCCTTTTCCCATGCTCCTTATCTCAGATAGTTACATCTCAAATTGTCACCTACTGCCACTCACCTGCCCCTGCTCCCTCATTCTCTTATGCCTATCAACCTCAGGGGCTGAACCTGCCCCTGCTCCCTCACTCCTTTCTTTCTACCCATCAACCTCTGGGGCTGAACCTGCCCCTGTTCCCTCACTCCTTTCTTTATACACATCAACTTTCTTTTTTTTTTTTTTTTATTATACTTTAGGTTTTAGGGTACATGTGCACAATGTGCAGGTTTGTTACATATGTATCCATGTGCCATGTTGATTTCCTGAACCCATTAACTCGTCATTTAGCATTAGGTATATCTCCTAATGCTGTCCCTTCCCCCTCCCCCAACCCCACAACAGTCCCTGGAGTGTGATGTTCCCCTTCCTGTGTGCATGACTTCTCATTGTTCAATTCCCACCTATCAGTGAGAACATGCGGTGTTTGGTTTTTTGTCCTTGCGATAGTTTACTGAGAATGATGTTTTCCAGTTTCATCCATGTCCCTACAAAGGACACGAACTCATCATTTTTTTGGCTGCATACTATTCCATGGTGTATATGTGCCACATTTTCTTAATCCAGTCTATCGT
>NW_026652277.1:79307779-79334610 GCF_009828535.3 Hylobates moloch
AAAGTAGTTTTTTCCAATTCTGTGAAGAAAGTCATTGGTAGCTTGATGGGGATGGCATTGAATCTATAAATTACCTTGGGCAGTATGGCCATTTTCACGATATTGATTCTTCCAACCCATGAGCCTGGAATGTTCTTCCATTTGTTTGTATCCTCTTTTATTTCATTGGGCAGTGGTTTGTGCACCAATCACAGACAAACAGAGAGCCAAATCATGAGTGAACTCCCATTCACAATTGCTTCAAAGAGAATAAAATACCTAGGAATCCAACTTACAAGGGATGTAAAGGACCTCTTACATTCTTATAATTAAGCAAGGAGCTTTTTCGTTGTTGTGGTATTTTTCCAGTTTATTTTTATTCTGCCTTCTTTGTTCTTTTCTTCGCAGCCTTGTTTATATCATAAGATACAGACACAGAGCACCCTTTGCCCTTCCAACAAGATAGTTGCCATTTTGATCTGCCAATCAAACTCAAGGGTCTGTCCTGAAAGTTGAAACAATCGATCATAGTTTGAACACTTGGGCAGTGTCAACTAATTTTAGTCACCAAGGCTGGGTTCATGTGAGGAGTGATTGGCAAGGCACTTGTCCAAGACCAAGCAAGGGTTATGACTGTCCTTATGGCTAACAACTGCACAAATAGAAACAGGCTGAGTCTGTGAACGTAGTTTCAACAAATTATTTGGAGTATGAGTCTGCCCCCTATCTGTATTTATTATTCCAGCTCTTGGCATAATGAGGATGAAAAAGTCTGTTTACTTGAAGCTTTTCCCACTAAAGGACAAGTGATGCTTTCACTTCCCAGCTCTGTGTGTACATAACCAACCATATGCCTAATTTAAGACACCACCTAAACAAAACCCCCAAACAACCCCTCACCCTAACCAACATGAGGTGTGTATGAGAGGCAAGTTCCCTGGCTTTACCTTCCCTCTTTCATTAAATTTTTGTGATAGGGAAGGATTGAGTGAAATCCTACCTCAAAATTAGAATAAATACATTAAAAAACAAATATAGGAAGTGAAAAGTTTAGAGCTTTGGCAAGTTTCTCCTCTCCCTATAAATTGCTGCTTTCGTAAAGGAGCCCACCCAGGACTTTAGACAATACAATGGGAGTGTGTGTGTAGGAATCTTTGGTAAAGTTTCTGGATGGGAACAAATAAGCCTTTTTGCTACCTTTCAGTTGCCTTATACATCAGATACTGGCACCAGAAAATGACACACAATGAGATTATTCAGGGTTTATTGCCCTTCTTGCTTGGCATGCTCCCACCTGACTGCTATTGGCTTGGAAGCCAGGGAAATGTAAGTATGTCGAGATTTTATTGGGTCAGTGGCTGCCAACAAAGCAGCTTCCCAGTTTCCCAGTTTTTGTGCCCAGAATCCCATCAGTTCCATCTCAACCCACAATTCAGAGTAAGCGAGTGGTTTTCCTGATGGCAACAAATTGCCATTCCTTAATCTATTCTGTCAAGAATTGATGAGCTTCTATAGTTGACTGAAGCAATGGTAAAATAAACTCAAGGTATTAAGAATACAAAATATAAAAATGTTGACCTTTAAAACATTTTTAATTAAAATATGATTGGTAATAATTTAAATAAATTTTAGATCTTTAGTTTTTAATTATGAAAATAAATGCACATTGTAAAACTTTAGAAATGACAACAGCATATCAAGTAAAACAATCCCTTCTTCCCAATCTCACTCCTCACTGATGACGTTTTAAGGATTTATCCCTTCAGAAATTTTATTCTACAGATATAATCCTATTTGTAAATAATACATACACATGTGTACATTCTATTATTTCAAAAAAGGAATTGTAGGGCCAGGTGCAGTGGCTCATGCCTGTAATCCCAACAATTTGAAAGGCTGAGGTAGGAGGATCACTTGAGGGCAGGAGTTTGAGATCAGTCTGGGAAACATAGCGAGACCCTGTCTCTACAAAAAAATAAAATAAAATAAAATAAACCAGGTATTGTGGCACGTGTCTGTAGTCCCAGCTATTTGGGAGGCTGAGGCAGGAGGATCCTTTGAGCCCAGGAGTCTGAGGCTGCAGTGAGCTGTGATTGGACCACTACACTCTGAACTGGGCAACAGAGAAAGACCCTGTCTCAAAAAAAAAAGAAGAAAAAGAAAAAGAATTATAGTATCGTGCTTTACTATTTTTTACTTAAATTTGTCATAAACATTTCTCCATGACATACATAGCACATCAGAGACAGATAAAAGTGATTTTTCCAATCTTTCTATTACACTGCCATGTAAATATACAAATGAAGATGTGAGATATAGACCTGGAATACCACTCACAAACATTTATTGAGTCCATTCTATGTGCTAGACAGAGCTCGATTTTTCCCACGAGATAGTGCCTATTCACCTGATGCTAAGAAAGGTGAGAATTTGACTCTAGTTACTCTCAACACCTCTCCCACTTGCTCTCACTTCTCCACATCTCCCAAAATAGTTATATAACTTTTGTCAAACCTGTTTTCAAGTTTTCCATTATTATGCCCATGTGAATGTTACTCTCAGCTCAGCCACATGGTCTATAACTTCTCCTTCCTGTTTCAGCATTTCTGAGGGGCAGTGTAACAGGCAATAAGAGCGCTGACCCTGAACCCTGGCTCATATCTAATTTTCTTCCTTACTAACTGGGGTGACCATTGGCCAGAATTGCAACTTCTCTGTGCCTCAGCTTTTTCATAATAGTAGCTGCTCCATAAGAATTCTATAAGGTTAGAATGAATTACTATACACAAAATGCTTAGAACAGGGCCTGGAAACAGTAAATTTTATATAAGGTTTATTTTTTTAAAATTTTCATCATTATAGTCTCCCAAGAAAGGATATAAGGGAGGTACTTGTTTAAAAAATATTGTATTTTTATGTTATACTCTCACTTTATTAATAATTTGGTTGTGTATATAAATCTAGGTTGAAGATCGCTTTATTCACCTGAGAATTTGAAAGCATTTCTGTTGTTTTCTGGCTACACAGGGTTCTTTTACCATTCCATGTCCTGTTTTTTTTGTATGTAATCCATTTTCATTTGTGTTTGTTTGTTTATTTTTTTCTGTTTAGTTTTGTTTTCTCTCTCTGGAAATTTTTAGTATCTCCTCTTGATACCTAGTTATTTCACTATTTCATAAAGATATGCCTATATATAGGTCTTTCTTAATGATTGTGCAGGGAACTTGGTGAGCTCTTTCAAATCTGGAGATCACATCCTTTAGTTGGGAAAGTTCTTGTATTTTATTATTATTATTATTTATTTCTCTCTAGTTTTTCTGCATGATATTTCTGGAACTCCTATTAGTAAAATATCCACCTTCCTAAAGAAAGGCTCTGGTTTTCTCATCTTTTGCCTTCTGTTTTTCATCTCTTTACCTTTTCATTTTAATTTTGAAGTATTTCTTCAACGTCACAGCTCTTCTGTTGAAACCTTTATTTTAGTATGTTTCATATTTCATTAAATTTATTCTTCCCTGAATTGTCCTTATTATTTTTTATACTTTTACTTTCATTTCAGAGGTACATGTGCAGGTTTCTTGCACAGGTAAATGTGTGTCATGGGGATTTATTGTACAGATTATTTCATCACCCAGGTATTAAGCCTAGTATCCATTAGTTATTTCTCCTGATCTTCTCCCTTCTCCTATCCTCCACCCTCTGATAGGCCCCAGTGTGTGTTGTTCCCCTCTATGTGTCCCTATGTTTAGCCCTCACTTATACGTAAGAACATGCAGTATTTGATTTTCTGTTTCTGCATTACTTTGCTAAGGATAATGGCCTTCCGTTCCATCCATGTTCCTGCAAAGGATATGATCTCATTCTTTTTCATGACTGCATAGCATTCCATGGTGAATATATACCACATTTTCTTTATCCAGTCTATCCCTAATGGGCATTTAGATTGATTCCATGACTTTGCTATTGTGAATAGTGCTGCAGTGAACATACATGTGCATGTGTCTTTATAATAGAATGATTTATATTTCTTTGGGTAAGTAACCAGTAATGGGATTGCTGGGTCAAATGATATTTCTGTCTTTAGGTCTTTGAGAAACTGCCACACTGTCTTCCATAATGGCTAAACTGATTTACACTCCCACAAACAGTGTGTAAGCATTCCTTTTTCTCCACAACCTTGCCAGCATCTATTGTTTTTTGACTTTTTAATAATAGACATTCTGACTGGTGTGAGGTGGTATTTCATTGTGATTTTAATTTGCCTTTCTCTAATGATTAATCAGTGATGTTGAGCTTTGAGCTTTTTTTATATGATTGTTGGCCACATGTAAGTCTTCTTTTAAGAAGTGTCTGTTCATGTCCTTTAGGAACTTAAATTTACAAGAAAAAAAAAGACCCCATTAAAAAGTAGCCCTTATTATTTTTAATAACATGTTATAGTTTAATGGCTACTATATCTTATATGCTAATATTAGTGTTTTAGAATTGTCCCAGTTCTTTTCGTGGCTCTGTTACATCAAATTCCCTGTTTACTTGTTTGTTTAGATGTCTGTCTTCCATGTTAGAGGCTTCCTCAAAGAGTAAACTTCCACCTTCCTGGACAAGAAAGAGAACTTGTAAGATCTAACTGCTTCTCACATCAACTTTTTTTTTTTTTTTGAGATGGAGTCTCGCTGTCGCCCAGGCTGGAGTGCAGTGGCGCAATCTCGGCTCACTGCCAGCTCCGCCTCCCGGGTTCACACCATTCTCCTGCCTCAGCCTCCTGAGTAGCTGGGACTACAGGCGCCCGCCACCACGCCCGGCTAATTTTTTGTATTTTTAGTAGAGACGGGGTTTCACTGTGGTCTCTATCCCTTGACCTCACATAAACTTTTAACCAATCATGCTGTTTTTACTTCTGCCCCTGACCTTTTGTTACCTGATGTAATGCCTACATTCCATAGCCAAAGTTTGCCCTTCTCTAACTTTGCTTATCTTTAAGAAACAGGATGTCTACTGTAAGAATTTCCCTTTGTAATCAGACCAGCTGAGACTGGTTAGAACCAAGATGGCCTATCAAATGACTTAAAAAGACCTTACGCTTCATTATAATCTCATTTCCATCTAGATGACACTCTCACCAGTGCCATGACAGTTGATAATCACCATGACAACAACTGGAAGAAGTCATAAAAGGGAAAAAGGAAGACAGCACTACTGGTTCAGAGAAGTCTACCACCTTGTTCTGGAAAAGGCATGAATATTGCTCCCTTTGCTTTCACTGTACAAACCCTTCATTAGAGAGACTCTATATTTTAACCTTGTCATCCTTCACGAGTTGAGAAGTCGATTTGCAAGCCACATTCCCACTTCTCTATTCCCTGGCCATTGAATAAATCTTGCTTTGTTTGATGCTCACTTTTGGTTTCACGTATTTGCTCTGCAATACGTAACTGGAAACATCCCATCTTTGGGGCTACCGGGTTCATTAATAATATTTTGCTTTTATAGAACCTTGGAACTCCAATTCCTGGGCCTTTCCCCAGTTCAGTGACAGGAATTGTTTATGTCTTAGTGTCTTTCTGTCTTCTCCCCTGCAGGCACATAGGTTTCCTCCCTCTGTTAAGTCAATGTTCACTCTACCTTTTAATTTCCTTCTTCAATTTTTGTGGATATCTTCATCTGCTTCCATCTTCTCTAATGTTTTCTTTGTCTGTCTGTGTTATACTTTATTATTATTTGTTTGCTTATCTTGCTCTAGCCTCATTGTAATTGGCTTCCAGGGGAGACTAGAGATAAACATATGTGTTCAGACTATTATGTTTAACCTGAAATCTGTAACATTTTTCAATAAACACTTTTAAAATTCAGAACATTTATTCACTGCCTACTATACGCCAAGCTCTTGGCTGAGAAGCTGCTCCTTGAATTTTTAGTGTTTACGATGATTATTGAAAATATATTTCAGGCTTCATTAAAATAAGCTCCTTATGTATTTCTGCCAAGTAATAAATATATTAAGTAAGTGATTCTTTTTGGCCTGTTGGAGTTACTGAATATGACCAAAAAGAAAACATTTAAACAGTATTACGTTATAAAGTTTTCATAAGTCAGATTGCTTTTCTTCCAACTAGTGTAATTCAGAGTGCTTCTTACTTTTAGGTATTCATGCTTGTGAGTGTGTGTATGTGTGCAAGTGCATATATGTGTGTGAGTGCGGATGTGTGCATTTGTACCTAAAAGTGTATGTGTGAGAATGTGTATATGTGAGGTGTGCCTGTGAGAGTGTGTGTGTGTGTGTATGAATGTACGTGTGTACAGGGGCATAGAAGTGCCTATATGTTTATCTATGTGTGTCACTGCATATGTGTGTGTTTGTGTGTGTTTATGGCACAAATAGGAAACAACTCTTCTGGTGACACTAACACCAAGGTCCTCATAATCCCTCCATGCTCCTGTTCCTCCACTTACAAAACTAGACTTGCTCTTCATCTTGTAGATATTGAAATGCATCATATTATAAAACACTGGGAATAGCTCTATTAGACATAAAATAAACGGCTGCCTATAAAACTGGGATTAATGAAATGTTAGAAGCAAAGGTGTTTTTACTCGTGAGGCTTATGTTCCACTCAGGCAGGATTACTGGGTCTGGATTTGTTCTTGCTTCCTGGAATTATATTGCTTTTCCATTTGAGAACCCAGTCTCCAGTTAAAGAATTATGTTGATTAGCTACCAAGGGGTTGCCTTTGTTCTTTGCCCAGAGGACTGGTGGCAAAACAGAGAGAGGAAGAAATTGGAAAGCAGCTCATCTTTAGTACTAAAGGGCCTCCAGGGAGATCACTGTAAAAATTAAATAAAAGTGAATAAAGAAAACTTTCCTTAAAACCTTGCTGTGTAACACCTGGAATGTTCATATAACTATGCAGCTATCTAGTCTACATTCAGAGATATAAATGAAAGACTTCTTTTAACCCGATAGCATAAGGTTTTAGATAACAAATATGCCATCCTTCAATCTCAAGTAAAGAAACACTTACTTCATTCAACAGTTAAGTGAGCTGCTATCTGGCCCTCATTATATCTGTGATTTAAAAGGACTATCCAGGCCTGTGTTGTCCACATCACAGACTACCAATATAAAACGCAGCAAATGGGATTTTTATCTTTCAGCACGCCTCAGAGTTGTTGCACAAGATACACTTCTCAGTCTGCATATCATCAATCTAACGCAAACTATTATCTCTGCACAAGAGACTAAACCGAAAGCTCTTATGCTCAGCATCATACGTAAACATCCCTGACACTCACAGTTCCCGGGATTCCTTGAAACTCTCTGGGCCATGCAAGATGTTCCATGCTGTGACAAACCTGGGCTGAAAGTAAAAGGGCACTATCTCATGAGAAGTTTGTTGACAGGTTGGGGAGTGAACATTTCACCAAAAATCAAACAGTGATTTGTTCCCAGGCTTCCAAATTAGCTGGAGAATGCTGGCGTATCAGTAGTAAGATTATCCTTAAAAGTCAAGATCGAGGTTCATATTTTTGTTTCTTGCAATTAAAAAGATATGCATGGAAATCTTATATTGTTTTCATTTGCTAGCAATATTATTTACAGATTCTAAAAAAATTGAATTTAAGTCTCTTTAAAAAATTATAAGAATGTTGTATCTTTGGCAAAGCCCAGAATAATGCGGCAACTTACACCACCATTTTGACCTTGTATAATTTGACATGTTATCTTGCTTTTTAAAGTTTTCTTCTTACAAAACCATTTTCAGGGTGAATGTTCAACACAGTTCTAACTTTTAATATTTAGTGCCCTCCTGTTCTTTGAATCACTGAGCTCATTTTCTCCTAAGTTAGGGAGCTTTGATAATCACATTAGAAATATTTGTTGGGTCTAAAGTTTCTAGTCTTCACCAGCACTCACTTTGTAATAAATGAATAAACCCCTTGATTTCAATAGTAAGCGGTGAGTGAAGCCTGTGGTTCTAGCAAGGTGTCTGCGAAGTCAGGTCACATATTAGATACCTCTCGGGCAATTAGCTTGTCCGTAAACTACTGGGACACGATCTCTGCTCTCACAAATGCACTCTCAAAGACATAAGAGAATCCAGAAAGGTGTGTGTGTGTGTGTGTGTGTGTGTGTGTATAAAACTTTACAAATTAAATTAAATTATTGAACTTTCTGTGTTACTCAATGTGTGCCTTGTTTTGAAAGAAAGTGACAGCATGTTACTTTTTAAATCAACTTGGTTCACTTAAAGATTGAAATGTAAAGAAAGAGATTGATCACTACCATAGGTTCTCTGTTTCATGTATAAGCTTCTAGGTTAACATTGATAGTGTAAATATTAAGAAAAGGACTGTCGTAAAGTATGAAAAGGGAGTAGATTAAATGTATCAAGTTCATACAGATATCTGGAATGTTAAACCAAATAATTCAGCACAATTGAGATAATCAAATTGTTCAAGTAAAACACCTGTAAAGACATGCTTTTTATTATTTCAATAATTTGAAAGAAGACATTTTTCTACTAGACTTTTGCAAATTGGTGTCAATTCCATTGTCTCTAGATAATAACAAGATGAATAGACCCCACAATCTCAAGAGGACCTCTTTGGCATTTGTTTTCTGAAGCCTTGGAAAGTCTTCATTGGCCATACTAAGTGAGTTAAAAAACCACATATTTATTTCCAAATACTTAAACTGGTTCTGGCCAGCATCTATTTTGGGAATTGCATGCTGCCAACATAAAGAATTCCCCACATCATTTCTGTTATAAAGCTATTCTTCATTTCCTGCCCTATAGTGGAGCTGTGCTTTCATTTTTTATTTCCCTCATGAATTTGGCTGTCTTATAGTGAGGAGGGAGAAGTAGTGATTTCTTTATTTTGAGGCCATCTTTCAGACAGTAAGCTGCCAAACTCATTCGAGTATTTTCCAAGAACTGGCATTCTTATACTTCACCTTGTAGCTGTCCAGGAGATATCCCAGAAACTTCATTTATTGGGTACAATAAAACTCATGGCTTCAACATAATTCTTTTCCTATAAAAATAAAGGTATGTGCAAGACATATTGAGAACAGCAAATATGTAGATAAAAGGCTAACAGAAACGTCTTCTCTTTCCACCCATGACAGGCATCAGCAATGCCAACATTTGCTAGAAACCCACCATGGCTGTGATGCTCAGTGGCATCACAGCTTGGCTATGTCAATTACAACCCAGTTTGAGGTTGTTGAGGTCTCAGTGTATATTATGCTGATAGAGCTAAGAATGAGCACTAATTTCTGCTCCAACCAAAAGGGACTGTGAATCTGTAGTACACTCTGGCTACTGAAACACAGCAGCAGGCCTGTGAGAAGCAAGCCAAGAACATCAGACTGAGGCAAAGGGAAGGTACCTTTTGTCCCAGAATCAGTACTTGCAAATCTTTCTAGCATGGTAAACCTGCCCTGACATTTTTTAAAATATTTATTTTAAGTTCAAGGGTACATGAGCAGGTTTGTTACATAGGTAAATGTGTGTCATGGAGGTTTGTTGGGTAGATTATTTCATCATCCAGGTATTAAGCCTAGTCCCCATTAGTTATTTTTCCTGATTCTTTCCCTCATCCCACCCTCCCCTCTCCAATAAGCACGAGTGTGTGTTGTTCCCCTCTATGTGTCCATGTGTTCTCATCATTTAGCTCCCACTTATAAGTAAGAACATGTGGTATTTGGTTTTCTGTTCATACATTAATTTGCTAAGGATAATTGCCCCTGATATTTCTAAGGTTTTGCTAAAACTACCAATGGAGGCCCATATACCATATGCTTAAATATTTAAAATGTATAAAGCTAATAAACAAATACATAATATATTCTCTCCTTCTACCTTGACGAGTATATCTTCATGATGACATAAAAGGCAAGGTTCAAACTGAGAATTCTTGGACTTTGTGGAGTTAATTTAGACTGTAATGTGAATAACAAATTTGAGGAAGTAGCTTTTAATGGGGAGGGGTGGAACTGTATTACAGTGACCTGATGAAAGACACAGAGAAGATATATGGAAACATTGGGACAAATATAGCACTTCGTAACTTTGTCAAATGCAGTTTTGCTGTGCTACTTAGAATAAAAATGTCAGACACAGAAATACCTCTACAAATCTTTTTCCAGAGGTCTCTTTTGGGCCTCGTTTGGGCTTTAAATGAGGCCTGCAGGTGTGTTTGGCTAACTCAAACCCTAGTCTTTCTTCCCATCCCCTCTCTCACTGCTTCGCCCTGGATGGCTCCAGGCAAATGAGAGAGCCCTGTCTTTCCCAAGCCCACGCTGTGTTGTCCTGTTGTCCCTGGCTGCCTGGAGATTTTCTCTGCCCTCTACTCCTTGTCCGATCATCCAACCTTCTTTGCCTGTCCTACCACACTCAGTTTAAACGGAAAGAGGACAGCCTTCTCCTTCAAGCTTTCCTCAGGCATCCGAGAATTGACTGCTTTCTCTTTGGATCACGTAACCTGCCCTGTGTCTCCCTACACTGCTTTATCCTGTTGGTCTTTGAGTACTTGTCCTGTATCATTACTAAACTGAGTGCTCCCAAGGTGGATATGTTGGCTCAGTCACCTTTGTATCCTTTGTATATCACTCTCTATAGTTCCAGGAGCATATTAATGTGCAGATACCGTGGTTTGGTTTTGTTTTGTTTTTTGAGATGGAGTCTCACTCTGTCACCAGGGCTGGAGTTCAGTGGCGCGATCTCGGGTCACTGCAACCTCCGCCTCCTGGGTTCAAGCGATTCTCCTGCCTCACCCTCCTGAGTAGCTGGGATTACAGGCATCCGCCACTACGCCCAGCTAAGTTTTTGTATTTTTAGTAGAGACGGGGTTTCACCATGTTGACCAGACTGGTCTGAAACTCCTAATCTCATGATTCGCCTGCCTCCGCCTCCCGAAGTTCTGGGATTACAGACGTGAACCACTGTGCCTGGCCAATATGTTTTAAATTAAAGATGAACAAGTAATGAAAATGAGCTTTCGACCTGAAGAACCTTATCTGCTATTTGAGGAGATAATTCTGAAACACAAGACAATATGTAATTAGATCTTTGTTTCATCATCATTGTTGCTATCTTGTGATTAAAGCTGGGTGGCAATTCCTATGCTTGGGATTTTGAGGAGAAGATCTAGAGTGCTGCAGTGATGGAAAGCCTTCATAAAAGAATTGGGCATGAACTTAACCAACTTAAGGACAGAATATAGCATACAGTAATAATACTGGTAGCTAACGCTTACTGAAAAACATATTTTGTGCCAGACATTGTATCAAGTGCCTAATTGCATTTAATTCTCCTAATATTCCCATAGTAACTATTTTTATCCTCATTTAACTGTTGAGGAAACAGAAGCTTTAGCCTTAGAGTCATTGACGACTATCCCAACATCAGGGTAGAGTTAGAATTTGAACTGCTGTTCCATGTTGCTTTCAGGAGTAAGTGCTGATAAACGGGAGGATAAAAATGGTTTGCTGAATGAATGAGTTATCAAATAATAGCTAATAGGAAGGCAAGCAAGGGGTGGGGATTCCAATAAAAAACACAAGGCTATGAGGAGACTGGCTTTGAAGTCACAGAAAGTTTACAGTGGGAAGATTAGGGAGAGGAGTTTTATTCCCAACACAGGATGAAAGGAAATGTGGATTCTTTTTTAAACTTTCATTTAGTTTCAGGAGTACATGGGCAGGTTTGTTATACAGGTAAATTGCATGTTATCGGGGATTTGGTGTGCATATTATTTTATCATCCAGGCAATCAGCGTAATACCCAGTAGGTACTTTTTTTTAATCCTTACTCTCCTCCCAACCTCCTCTCAAAAATTTGTCATTTTTAAGAGAAGAGTTGTTTTTTCACTTTGATTATTGTTCAGTTTTATATTCTCCCTTGTATGTTATGATTTTATCAGGTTGGATTCTTCAGGTCACTCTTCTCATTGCCCAACAGTAATTGTTACTCTAAAGTTATGGCTTGAAAAAATAATTCTCAACAAAAATTCACCAGACAATACCATAGGTAAGGAAACATTATTTGCTACCAGGGCTACTAGAAACTATTCTTCTTCAAATATATATTATTAGGTTTACCTAATCAATCATTTTTCCTTTCCTTTATAAATGCCCTAAAAATGGCTTGAATAGTGCTAAGGCCTTTTGTGAACATTAAGGATGTGATGGGATTTTTTTTCCTAGGATTCTGTAAGTGTTTTTGGAAAGTAATACATCATATACAAATGGAGGTAAAACTTCAAGTTACAAGCAGTATTTTATTACACAAGGAGAGAAATGTATTGTTATTTCGTTTTTCTAAGTTTGCCCTGTGGCTTCTTGTTACAGGGCATCTGGTTATTTCTGTCACTGTGTTCCACATTTCTGACAAATGACTTAACACATGTCTACTCTGAACACTACAAACTTGGAAAAGTAAACCCCACTTTGAGTTACCCACCACCTACCCATCCATCACCTGGGTAAGGCTGTGTGCCTCACAGTATCATCTCCTTCAGAGTTCTGCCAGAAGCTGGAATATGGAGCAGCACGAAGGGACAAGCAGATAAGAGTGTTGTAAAAGGTGTCAGTTGATAATGCACCTTAAACAATGTTAGTTTAATATCTCAAACCCATAAAATATATTCAATTTTAGAGGAGGAATGCAATGTGCTTGTCAAAAAAATATATTGGCTTTGACTTAAAAAAAAGATTATGACACTCTATATGTTTTGGTGGTTATTAATATTTGTTCTTAATTGGAGACCAAGACTAAATAGAAAAATATCATAATAGTCAAATACATCTATCCAGGAAATGAGGGTGAATGGGGACATGGTGAGTGATAATTAAAGAGTAGGAAGGTAAAACAACTTTGGGGAAAAAAAAAGGGAAAAATTGGAAAGGAAAAATAGGTATGCCTTGAATTCTTTATCAATATTAATAATAGCCAACCTTTACTGAGGGCCAGGCACTGGTTTAAATGCTTTACAGATAATATTTTATTTAATCATCACAATAATCCTTTATTATTATCTGCCTTTTATAAATAAGAGGAGTCCGGCATGGAGAGATTGAATGGCTTATTTCGACTCCCACGCAAGTCACTGTGTGTTGGCAGCCCCACCCTCCCCACTACACATCACTTTCTTAATGCTCCTTAGAGGAAAGTCAACTTCCTTAAAAGAAATTCTCTACTACTGTCCTCTGCCGAAGAATCATTCACCCTGCACGTGGGCTCCCAGCCTAAATCCGACCATCCCTCTTCTAGGGCTGGACTGAATGTCTCAGTTCAAGGCAGACAAAGAATGGCTTCTGCATAGACAGCCCATCTCTCTGCTCCTAAAAGTGGCTAATAGCAGGTGTGGAGGTTGTTCTTCGTAATCTCCAGAGCTCTCAAAATAAATGTGTGTGTCACTCCCAAAAAAAGAAATGTGTGTATGTGTCACCCCGAAAGGGCAGAAGCTATTTGGCATGGGAAAAAAACATGATCTAAGATCTCAAATGATGTAAATTTTTTAAAAATAAAAAACAGCACTTTTACAATCTTGAAATCATAGATTCAAAATTTCTCTTATAAATAAAGAAGCAAATGCAGTATTCTCTTTTCTTCTTAGCAGCACCTCCTCCTCTCCATGTTTGGATCATAATATAGCTGTGTATATCCCATAGAATGGATCAAAAACAATAAATGACTATTTCCCCCAGATTAACTTTTTCCTTATCTTTAGAGGTTTTGCATTTTAAAAGTGTGAGAACTGTATATATACACTCACAGACCCACATTTGAGCTTCTTTCTCTGTATTTTATAAAATTTACCTTTGGGGCAATCTTGTTATGAAAATTAGTATATGAGGCCCACATCTCATCTTCTACCCTTCCACTTACCCCTTTCCATACATATTTTAAAGGTAAGGGAGTAGAGCAATAACATAAACTTCAAGAATTTCCCAGTAGCTTTGAACTGAGGCAGAAGTAAGTTTGAATCACAGCTCTGCCCTTCCTAGCTCTGAGACCAAAAGAAACTTACTGAACATCAGTTTGCTTGCCTGCTAAATGGGGCTGTTGGGAGGAATATTTAAGAAAATAGGCCGAGTGTGGTGGCTCATACCTGTAATCCCAGCACTTTAGGAGGCCCAGGAGGGTGGATTGCTTGAGCTCAGGAGTTTGATACCAGCCTGGGCAACATGGCGAGAATCTGTCTCTACTAAAAGTACAAAAAAAAAAAAAAGTACCAGGAGTGGTAGGACCTGTGGTCCCAGCTACTCCAGAGGCTGAGGTGGTAGGATCTCTTTAGCCCGGGGTGGCATGGGAGTGGAAGTTGCAGTGAGCTGAGATCGTGCCACAGCACTCCAGCCTGGGTGACAGAGCAAGACCCCATCTCAAAAAAAAAATAATAATAATAATAATAATAAAAAGAAAACATAAAGAAAGTCTGCATATGCATGTACCCTGCACATAGTAGGTGCTTAATGCATGATGATCCTTTATCACAAAGAAGTTACAAGCCAAATTGTATTTAGACCTCAACACCTCCACACATACAGGCTCCAGCTAAACCCCTAGAGAAATATTGTCCTATATAAAACAATGTCTTGGTGGGGAAAGGTTTTAATGATGTCTTCTAACAGTGCTTAAGCATTAAAATGTCTTTCTTCCAACACCTTTTTCCATTTTGTTATTGACAAATGCCACTTCCCAAGTGATGAGTAGGTAACACATGATCTACGAAAGAGCAGGCTCTCCATTTCTCTCACCACTACATTTCTTTGGAGGAGCGGGGTAATTAATATTGAGACACAGCCACTGCTTCAATCACCTGCATATCAATCAACTTCTGCAAGGCCAGAGTTCAATTAATTGATGTCACCCTGGAGGCACCGAAAGCAGTTAACAAGTCTCTAAACTTGGTGAAAAAACAAGCTGCAAGATCCAATCTCCCATAAATTCCCACTTCAGAGCTCCATCTCCTAATTTATCCTTCTATGCCAAATACCCCTCTGTTAATAAATACTTTGCAAGAATAACGCATGGAAGGCAGGTACTGAAAGGTCACAGCACATCAAAACGAAGGATTAGGACATAATACTTTTTATTTATGACTATTAGGAAATACCATTTTGTTTTAAATCTTATACCATAATCCATTTTTAAGAGAAAGCATGTCTTATCTGGGAAGTTTCACAAAGTAACACCTTTTTCACCAACGTGCATTTCAGTATTTTTTCAAAAGAGAAGAAGGTCAGTGTTCCTGTTGTTAAATATGATTTGTTGACAAGCTGGACCACAATGAGTCATGTATGATGGCCTTATGTATTACAGGGAGGAAGTAGCCAGGAGAAGATGTAGGGTGGCAGTAGTGATGCTGGGATGAGGTAATATATGTTGCTTGGTAAGGTGAGGGGAAATAGGTCAACCAATGCTGTTCTCTGGCCATTGACTCAGAAGCTGAACCCAAAGCACCTGGGCTGGGAATCTCTTTTAGATAGTCTGTCTGGAAACCTCTGAAGGGTCTGGAATTGTCTTAGGTCAAGCTGCAATAACAAAATACCGTATAAACCACAGAAATTTATTTATCACAGTTGTGGGTCCTGGAAAGACCAAGATCAAGGTGCTAGCCAATTTGGTTCCCTGGTGAAACTGTCTTCCTGGCTTACAAATAACCATCTTCTAGCCGTGTCCTCACATAGGGAAGAGAGAGGGAGGGAGAGAGAGAGAGGAGAGAGAGAGAGAGAGAGAAGAGAGAGAGAGAGAGAGAGCACTCTGGTCTTTCTACAAGAGCACTAATCTCATTATGGGGTCCCCACCCTCATGACCTCATCTAAACTAATTTACCTCCCAAAGCCCCCACTTTTGAATACCATCAGATTGTGGGTTAGCGCTTCAACGTACGGATTTTGGAAGGAGAGTACTAACATTCAGTCCATAACAGGAGTTTGTGCTGCTTATGGAACAGAAAGGATGAAAGATGGCAGCCAAACCTTTCAGTGAGAGAATTTGCAGATGGCAGTTATGGGGAAAGAGAACAGTCAATTCAGTACTTATGGTTCAGGAATGACATCGTATTATTTCTTTATTTTCCATGAAACCGACAGGCATCTTCAGGAATAATAACTTTAATAAGACCCACCACAGTAACTACACACAGTTAATGGGATTATCTCCACTTCTGTACCCAGGGGGAAACTGGGGAGCTTTTTGGGTCACCCTCTCATCTTCCAACCTTTTGTTTTTCTGGTCTCTGAAATATTTTGTTTATTGGCCTATGTGATATTTGCCTATCTGGCTCTCACCTATGATGTAAGCCCCTTGAGATTAGGATTAATATTTTTTCTATTTTGAATTTAACCAAGTACTCGGAGGCATAAATACTGGCATGTCAGTTTATATGGCAGTTCTTTTAGAATTTCTATATAGGTAACATATTTTACTTTTCAATTTGTATTTTAATTCTGTGCTTAGTTTAGGAGAGAATACTAATCATGGAATCTGTCACCAATTTTGGAGCCACACTGTCATGTAAACAAAACCAATTTTTCTAATCCCCAATAAAGTAAACTCAAGTGCAAAAAAGTTCAGTGTGCTTCAGCTTATGTTGAAATGTATAAATACTTCTATGTCTCATAAAACACAGTGCTAGGCATTTTGTAAGCCATTTGGTTTTGGCATCATTCATTTTATTTTTAGTCTTTCATTTAGAGACAGATTTCTGAAAACTAACGCTATTATGTGACACCTTTTATAAATCAGAGTCATGATATCACAAATCTATGGAGTTGTGAAATCTACAAAGGTCAACTGGGAGGGGTGAGTTGTATACTGACTTTTCATAACACTCTTTGTGCACCTCAGGGTTATATTCCATGTTCCCATCCTGGGCCCCACCGGGAAGGTCCTTCGGGACCGTTAATTTCATTCGTCATCTTTATAACATGCATTTTTGTGAGTTTGACTGATATAAAACTTATTTTTTCCATTTTTATTTATTAGAAATTATGAGAATGTTTAACATACACAGATTTATCTTGCATAATAACTGCTGGTTAGCCTTTCACTAAAGCAACTTTTGAAAGGTTGTATCACTTTTCCCCTTTTCACTCAATTTTTTTCCTCGATGTAACTATTTTTCCCCAAAACTCACTTAATCATTATAAGTCACGTATTCACATTATGTTTCAGGCAAAGATCCATTCACCAACTTACTTGATAACAGCAGTTTCTAATATGAGTATCATATGGAATAAATTTGAATTGCCCTGTGTGGATGAACCCAAAGTATTTTTCTTTGCAAACATACATAAGATCAGTGGGATAAAAAGGTAGTATTTTCTATGATTCTCTGAACCACTGTATGTGTGAGCTATTTCCATGTGTTTCAAAGCCTCCTGCTGTATAGCATCTATCTTGTTCTAAAGATGTGTTTGTGTTATAACTTGTGTGTGTGTGCATGTACGCAAGCACGTGTGCCATAGGTAGATTGTTGCAGTAACGATGCCCAGTTTCTTCAAACTTTGCTTTATCTACACCTTTGGGTGGTCCCTTCCACTTCAGCAGAGCCTGGCTGTATGACTTGCTTTGGCCAGTGGGAAAATAGCAAATGTAATGTAATCAGAGGCTTGAAAAACACCTGTGCAATGGGGCTTGCCTTTCCTTCTGCTTTGGAACCCTAACACCACCAGGGTGAGGAAGCCCAGGCCACCCTCCTGGAGGAAGAGCGAAACATGGAGCAGAGATAATCAATCCTAGCAGAGGTGCTCTAGACAAGTGGTTCTCAAAATGTGATTCCCAGATTAGCAGAAGCAGTATCCCTTGTAAACTTGCTACAAATGCAAATTCTCCAGCCTCACCCCAGTCCTACTGAATGGAAAGCTTTGGAGGTAATGCCCAATAATCTATGTTTTAATGAGCTCTCTAGGTAATATTAATACATGTTCATGTCCGAGCATGAAGTCAGAGAGCCCTCTGAGAACCACTTCTCTAGACCAACCAGACTACCAATTGCCAAACACATAAGTGGGGCCATCCTAGACTTGGGGTAGGCAAAGCACACAGTCACAGCCACGTGTTCACAGATTGCCAATGGCTGCTTTCACACTACAACAGCAGTGTTGAGTAGTTCTAACAGAGAACACTTGGCCTGAAAAGCCTAAAGTATTTACCAGCTGGAACTTATAGAAAAAGTTTGCCTACCACTGTCCTAGACCAACCACTTCCAGCTGTGTCACTGGCTAACAAGAGACATCAGCCAAGCTTACCAGGATTTTTAAAAACTAGCCCATCTAACCAACAGAATTCTGCAAATATAATAGTTTGTTGTTCTAAACCATTAAAATTTGGGATGTGTTTGTCTACATCAAAACATGCATTCTGAGTGCAAGATAACCAGGTGCCTAAATAAGGTTACCTGTCTGAAAGTAACTAACTCTCACTGCCTTCTAGAAAATGGTTCCTTTGCCTTTCATCTCCAACCACCCACCCATGATCAAGGCTTCTCTTTGTTTGGTGAGTACAATAACCTTTCATCACATTTTAATGTTCAAATTATATTTATTTAATTTACAGTTAATATTATTTCTAGAAATTTAATCATTCATTTGATATATTTTGCTATCTGTAAAAATCCTTTAGTATCTTGGATGCGAGTGGAACATATCATTTTAACCATTAAAACTAATGGAGATATTTGTGTAATTAAATGCCTTTCCCTTAGCAGATGAGTCAGCAAAAATAAAGTTGTTAAAAATATAAAATCTCAGAAGAAATAGAAGGTATTAGTGGTTATGTCTGTATAGTGGGATTATGAATGCTTTTATTTTTTGTATGATTATATATTTTATTTAACCATGTAAGTATTATTTTTAAATCAGGACTCCCACACTCCACAACACATACTACTCATGTTAATTTTTCACTTGAACTTAGTCATGTCCTGTGTTCCAAAAAGTATTGCATATATTTTACGATTTTAAATGACTAATGCCTGGGTTTATCTTTAGTACTTTATTATATATTGAACTTGAGGTGTATGTGGTGGGAGGAGGCCTAATTTGAGATATAAAATGGATAACTCCAAGTTGATTTCAGTCACAGAGCAGGCAACAGAAAGAACTGCCTCTTTGGTTTGGCTGTGCTATGGTCTGAATAATTGTGTCTCCCCAAAATCCATTTGTTAAAACCTGACTCCCAAGGTGATAGTGCTAAAAGGTAGAGCCCTTGGAGGTGATTAAGTCATGATTGCAGAGCCCGTGTGAATGGAATTAGTGCCCTTATAAAGGAGGCTTGAGGGAGCCTTTTTGCCCTTTCCTCCATGTGAGACACGTATCGGGTGCCATCTATGAGGGACGAGCTCTCACTAGACACTGAATATGCTTTTTGATCCTGGACTTTTCAGTCTCCAAAACTGTAAGCAATAAATTTCTCTGGTTTATAACAACAGGTCTAAGGTATTTTGTTACAGCAGCCTGAATAGACTAAGGGAGGCCATTATACATGGCAACGAATGAGACTCTGAGACTCTGCCGTAGAAAGAAAGTGAAAAGAAAGCATATTTCCTATTTGATAGTGTTCTCCAGATCCTAGGAAAATAGAAAAGGAGGAAGTAGGTTTTAATGGGAATAGGAAGGTCATAAAGAAAGACATTTTGTGTGGAATGAAAGAGAAAGTTTAAGAGCACTGCCAAGGTACGTTGAAAAATTCTCCTTTCTGTATCCTCTCAAATCTAGATGACATCACCAACCAGCTGGTACTGTTTAGATGAAGAACCTGTCAGAGACAGAGATATGGACAAAACGACTTGTCGAAACTTCCAGCCTTACAGTTTTGTTAACATGAACTAGGAGTGTGAGATTTAACAAGTAAAGTTTTTCCTTTTGTTTCAGGTTAAATATATTGATTCCTGATTATTCAAAGATGTGTGTCAATATTTGGGATTGGTTTGGATTTCCACTCATGGACAGATCCTAATAGTATATCCTGCAAGCATTCTGTGTGCAAGCTTTACTGGATAGATTGTTAATTGCATTGGCCAGCATGGCTCAAACGAGTCATTAATCTAATCAGAAGGCACCAGTCTATTTCACAAAGTCCAGCTAGACCTTGTAAATTCTGGCAGCAGTAGATGGGGTGTGATGCTAGAGGTTATATGAAAATACACTCTGTACCACTTTTAAAATGTATGAAAGTGAAAAAGAAACCTTAAGTTTTTTGCTAAATTAGAAAAAATATAAGTATTTTGTTCAGAGACCTATAAGATAAGGCAAGTCGACTTTGTTTTGTTAAGCCTATAGGATTTTTATGAGGCAGAAGATCTCATCAGTTTGCTAGTACCCCAGATGGGGTTGCTTGGGGCTGATTCAGAGAAAAATGTCTGGAATGGATCCAGATTTCAAGCTGGGGAAATAGCAGGAATTGCTTTCTCCTGACTACGTTCAGTGTTTTCAGTATAAATCACTTATCAGCCAGAGGTCCTTGTAACTTATGTACTAAGGTATTTTTGTGTGTGTGGAAAAAACAGTAACAGGGGAAAAATTAACTAATGTCTTTAATAAAGCTCTGGTATTCAAAGTTCTTTTGGGCACAATTGCCAATATTTTCACCACTCAAGATGAGATGAACTAGCAAGTCCATTGGGCCTCATGGTCTTAAATTCTTACAGCTGAGATGACAGCTGTCACTCACATACAAAATCTCCTATTGCCATAATATCCCGTGTTATCACTGTGCTTGAAAATAAACAAATTCCAAACTGGAAGGGTTTGGCTTAATTAATAATAATATTTTAGGGCTTTATACTAGTGTGAAATTACCTGAGACTATTCCAAAAACACCCTAGACACTCTCCTTTTTCTGGAACTGCTTTTTCTCAAGATTTCTCTTTGGCAGCTACTTAGGCTAAGATTGCTTGGGTGCTCTTTGGCCTGGAGGAGTCTATGTTTTGGTTGGTCTCATCTACCAAAAAAGGCCTCTTATCTCTGAAACTATTTCAACTCTTCCCAAGAATTTAGGCCTAATAGTAGAGTGTCTTCTGATGACCTTACCTAAAGTACTAGAAGGGTGAATAAATCACTGTAGCAAGTGTCTGGTAGACACAGCCACATGCTTCTTGGGAGCCAACTGCTGTAGGTATTTGTCTCTAGCTGAAAGCAAAACCAAACTTGCTGATTGGCTGGGAAAGAAGGCAGGAAGCAGATAAGAACCTGACCTCAGGCTTGGTGTCCAGGAAGGGCCTTTGTGGTGGTGCCACACTGCTCTGAATGTATCAGCTGATGGTAGGCATTTAGTCCTTGACAGGTGTTCACCTATCCAGGCAAAACAAATCCCAGTGTCAGCTCTCTTTTTTTTAATTTTATTTTATTATTATTATACTTTAAGTTTTAGGGTACATGTGCACAATGTGCAGGTTTGTTACATATGTATACATGTGCCATGTTGGTGTGTTGCACCCATTAACTCGTCATTTAGCATTAGGTATATCTCCTAATGCTGTCCCTCCCCCCTCCCCCCACCCCACAACAGTCCCCAGAGTGTGATGTTCCCCTTCCTGTGTCCATGAGTTCTCATTGTTCAATTCCCACCTATGAGTGAGAACATGCAGTGTTTGGTTTTTTGTCCTTGCGATAGTTTACTGAGAATGATGATTTCCAGTTTCATCCATGTCCCTACAAAGGACACGAACTCATCATTTTTATGGCTGCATAGTATTCCATGGTGTATATATGCCACATTTTCTTAATCCAGTCTATCGTTGTTGGACATTTGGGTTGGTTCCAAGTCTTTGCTATTGTGAATAGTGCCGCAATAAACATACGTGTGCATGTGTCTTTATAGCAGCATGATTTATAGTCCTTTGGGTATATACCCAGTAATGGGATGGCTGGGTCAAATGGTATTTCTAGTTCTAGATCCCTGAGGAATCGCCACACTGACTTCCCCCAATGGTTGAACTAGTTTACAGTCCCACCAACAGTGTAAAAGTGTTCCTATTTCTCCACATCCTCTCCAGCACCTTTGCTTCCTGACTTTTTAATGATGGCCATTCTAACTGGTGTGAGATGGTATCTCATTGTGGTTTTGATTTGCATTTCTCTGACAGCCAGTGATGATGCAAATTTTTTCATGTGTCTGTTGGCTGCATAAATGTCTTCTTTTGAGAAGTTTCTGTTCATGTTCTTTGCCCACTTTTTGATGGGGTTGTTTGTTTTTTTCTTATAAATTTATTTGTGTTCTTTGTAGATTCTGGATATTAGCCCTTTGTCAGATGAGTAGGTTGCAAAAATTTTCTCCCATTTTGTAGGTTGCCTGTTCACTCTGATGGTAGTTTCTTTTGCTGTGCAGAAGCTCTTTAATTTAATTAGATCCCATTTGTCAATTTTGGCTTTCATTGCCATTGCTTTTGGTGTTTTAGACAAGAAGTCCTTGCCCATGCCTATGTCCTGAATGGTAATGCCTAGGTTTTCTTCTAGGGTTTTTATGGTTTTATGTCTAACATTTAAGTCTTTAATCCATCTTAAATTAATTTTTGTATAAGGTGTAAGGAAGGGATCCAGTTTCAGCTTTCTACATATGGCTAGCCAGTTTTCCCAGCACCAGCACCATCTATTAAATAGGACATCCTTTCCCCATTGCTTGTTTTTGTCAGGTTTGTCAAAGATCAGATAGTTGTAGATATGTGGCATTATTTCTGAGGGCTCTGTTCTGTTCCATTGGTCTATATTTCTGTTTTGGTACCAGTACAATGCTGTTTTGGTTACTGTAGCCTTGTAGTATAGTTTGAAGTCAGGTAGCATGATGCTTCCAGCTTTGTTCTTTTGGCTTAGGATTGACTTGGCAATGTGGGCTCTTTTTTGGTTCCATATGAACTTTAAAGTAGTTTTTTCCAATTCTGTGAAGAAAGTCATTGGTAGCTTGATGGGGATGGCATTGAATCTATAAATTACCTTGGGCAGTATGGCCATTTTCACGATATTGATTCTTCCAACCCATGAGCATGGAATGTTCTTCCATTTGTTTGTATCCTCTTTTATTTCATTGAGCAGTGGTTTGTAGTTCTCCTTGAAGAGGTCCTTCACATCCCTTGTAAGTTGGATTCCTAGGTATTTTATTCTCTTTGAAGCAATTGTGAATGGGAGTTCACTTATGATTTGGCTCTCTGTCTGTTACTGATGTATAAGAATGCTTGTGATTTTTGTACATTGATTTTGTATCCTGAGACTTTGCTGAAGTTGCTTATCAGCTTAAGGAGATTTGGGGCTGAGACAATGGGGTTTTCTAGATATACAATCATGTCATCTGCAAACAGGGACAATTTGACTTCCTCTTTTCCTAATTGAATACCCTTTATTTTCTTCTTCTGCCTGATTGCCCTGGCCAGAACTTCCAACACTATATTGAATAGGAGTGGTGAGAGAGGGCATCCCTGTCTTGTGCCAGTTTTCAGAGGGAATGCTTCCAGTTTTTGCCCATTCAGTATGATATTGGCTGTGGGTTTGTCGTAGATAGCTCTTATTATTTTGAGATACGTCCCATCAATACCTAATTTATTGAGAGTTTTTAGCATGAAGGGTTGTTGAATTTTGTCAAAGGCCTTTTCTGCATCTATTGAGATAATCATGTGGTTTTTGTCTTTGGTTCTGTTTATATGCTGGATTACGTTTATTGATTAGCATATGTTGAATCAGCCTTGCATCCCAGGGATGAAGCCCACTTGATCATGGTGGATAAGCTTTTTGATGTGCTGCTGGATTTGGTTTGCCAGTATTTTATTGAGGATTTTTGCATCAATGTTCATCGAGGATATTGGTCTAAAATTCTCTTTTTTGGTTGTGTCTCTGCCAGGCTTTCGTATCAGGATGATGCTGGCCTCATAAAATGAGTTAGGGAGGATTCCCTCTTTTTCTATTGATTGGAATAGTTTCAGAAGGAATGGTACCAGTTCCTCCTTGTACCTCTGGTAGAATTCGGCTGTGAATCCATCTGGTCCTGGACTCTTTTTGGTTGGTAAGCTATTGATTATTGCGACAATGTCAGAGCCTGTTAGTGGCCTATTCAGAGATTCAACTTCTTCCTGGTTTAGTCTTGGGAGGGTGTATGTGTCGAGGAATTTATCCATTTCTTCTAGAGTTTCTAGTTTATTTGCATAGAGGTGTTTGTAGTATTCTCTGATGGCAGTTTGTATTTCTGTGGGATTGGTGGTGATATCCCCTTTATCATTTTTTATTACGTCTATTTGATTCTTCTCTCTTTTCTTCTTTATTAGTCTTGCCAGCGGTCTATCAATTTTGTTGATCTTTTCAAAAAACCAGCTCCTGGATTCATTAATTTTTTGAAGGGTTTCTTGTATTTCTATTTCCTTCAGTTCTGCTCTGACCTTAGTTCTTTGTTGCCTTCTCCTAGCTTTTGAATGTGTTTGCTCTTGCTTTTCTAGTTCTTTTAATTGTGATGTTAGGGTGTCAATTTTGGATCTTTCCTGCTTTCTCTTGTGGGCATTTAGTGCTATAAATTTCCCTCTACACACTACTTTGAATGTGTCCCAGAGATTCTGGTATGTTGTGTCTTTGTTCTCATTGGTTTCAAAGAACATCTTTATTTCTGCCTTCATTTCGTTATGTACCCAGTAGTCATTCAGGAGCAGGTTGTTCAGTTTCCATGTAGTTGAGCAGTTTTGAGTGAGTTTCTTAATTCTGAGTTCTAGTTTGATCGCACTGTGGTCTGAGAGACAGTTTGTTATAATTTCTGTTCTTTTACATTTGCTGAGGAGAGCTTTACTTCCAACTATGTGGTCAATTTTGGAATAGGTGTGGTGTGGTGGTGAAAAAAATGTATATTCTGTTGATTTGGGGGGGAGAGTTCTGTAGATGTCTATTAGGTCTGCTTGGTGCAGAGCTGAGTTCAATTCCTGGGTATCCTTGTTAACTTTCTGTCTTGTTGATCTGTCTAATGTTGACAGTGGGGTGTTAAAGTCTCCCGTTATTATTGTGTGGGAGTCAAAGTCTCTTTGTAGGTCACTTAGGACTTGCATTTTGAATCTGGGTGCTCCTGTATTGGGTGCATATATATTTAGGATAGTTAGCTCTTCTTGTTGAATTAATCCCTTTACCATTAGGTAATGGCCTTCTTTGTCTCTTTTGATCTTTGTTGGTTTAAAGTCTGTTTTATTAGAGACTAGGATTGCAACCCCTGTCTTTTTTTGTTTTCCATTTGCTTGGTAGATCTTCCTCCATCCTTTTATTTGAGCCTATGTGTGTCTCTGCACTTGAGATGGGTTTCCTGAATACAGCACACTGATGGGTCTTGACTCTTTATCCAAATCACCAGTCTGTGTCTTTTAGTTGGAGCATTTAGTCCATTTACGTTTAAAGTTAATATTGTTATGTGTGAATTCGATCCTGTCATTATGATGTTAGCTGGTTATTTTGCTCTTTAGTTGATGCAGTTTCTTCCTAGCCTCGATGGTCTTTATAATTTGGCATGTTTTTGCAGTGGCTGGTACCAGTTGTTCCTTTCCATGTTTAGTGCTTCCTTCAGGAGCTCTTTTAGGGCAGGCCTGGTGGTGACAAAATCTCTCAGCATTTGCTTGTCTGTAAAGGATTTTATTTCTCCTTCACTTATAAAGCTTAGTTTGGCTGGATATGAAATTCTGGGTTGAAAATTCTTTTCTTTAAGAATGTTGTATATTGGCCCCCACTCTCTTCTGGCTTGTAGAGTTTCTGCAGAGAGATCAGCTTTTAGTCTGATGGGCTTCCCTTTGTGGGTAACCTGACCTTTCTCTCTGGCTGCGCTTAACATTTTTTCCTTCATTTCAACTTTGGTGGATCTGACAATTATGTGTCTTGGAGTTGCTCTTCTTGAGGAGTATCTTTGTGGCATTCTCTGTATTTCCTGAATCTGAATGTTGGCCTGCCTTGCTAGATTGGGGAAGCTCTCCTGGATAATATCTTGCAGAGTGTTTTCCAACTTGCTTCCATTCTCCCCATCACTTTCAGGTACACCAATCAGATGTAGATTCGGTCTTTTCACATAGTCCCATATTTCTTGGAGGCTTTGTTTGTTTCTTTTTATTCTTTTTTCTCTAAACTTCTCTTCTTGCTTCATTTCATTCATTTTATCTTCCATTGCTGAAACCCTTTCTTCCAGTTGATCTCATTAGCTACTGAGGCTTCTGCATTTGTCATGTAGCTCTCATGCCTTGGTTTTCAGCTCCATCAGGTCCTTTAAGGACTTCTCTGCATTGTTTATTCTAGTTATCCATTTGTCTAATTTTTTTTCGAAGCTTTTAACTTCTTTGCCATTGGTTCGAATTTCCTCCTGTAGGTCGGAGTAATTTGATTGTCTGAAGCCTTCTTCTCTCAACTTGTCAAAGTCATTCTCCATCCAGCTTTCTTCCATTGCTGGTGAGGAGCTGCGTTCCTTTGGAGGAGGAGAGGTGCTCTGATTTTTAGAGTTTGCAGTTTTTCTGCTCTGTTTTTTTCCCATCTTTGTGGTTTTATCTACCTTTGGTCTTTGATAATGGTGACGTACGGATGGGTTTTTGGTGTGGATGTCCTTTCTGTTTGTTAGTTTTCCTTCTAACAGACAGGACCCTCAGCTGCAGGTCTGCTGGAGTTTGCTAGAGGTCCACTCCAGACTCTGTTTGCCTGGGTGTCAGCAGCGGTGGCTGCAGAACAGTGGATTTTCGTGAACCATGTATGCTGCTGCCTGATCGTTCCTCTGGAAGTTTTGTCTCAGAGGAGTACACAGCCATGTGAGATGTCAGTCTGCCCCTACTGGGGGGTGCCTCCCAGTTAGGTTGCTTGGGGGTCAGGGACCCACTTGAGGAGGCAGTCTGCCCATTCTCAGATCTCCAGATCTGC
>NW_026652277.1:79335058-79393402 GCF_009828535.3 Hylobates moloch
GGATATGAAATTCTGGGTTGAAAATTCTTTTCTTTAAGAATGTTGTATATTGGCCCCCACTCTCTTCTGGCTTGTAGAGTTTCTGCAGAGAGATCAGCTTTTAGTCTGATGGGCTTCCCTTTGTGGGTAACCTGACCTTTCTCTCTGGCTGCGCTTAACATTTTTTCCTTCATTTCAACTTTGGTGGATCTGACAATTATGTGTCTTGGAGTTGCTCTTCTTGAGGAGTATCTTTGTGGCATTCTCTGTATTTCCTGAATCTGAATGTTGGCCTGCCTTGCTAGATTGGGGAAGCTCTCCTGGATAATATCTTGCAGAGTGTTTTCCAACTTGCTTCCATTCTCCCCATCACTTTCAGGTACACCAATCAGATGTAGATTCGGTCTTTTCACATAGTCCCATATTTCTTGGAGGCTTTGTTTGTTTCTTTTTATTCTTTTTTCTCTAAACTTCTCTTCTTGCTTCATTTCATTCATTTTATCTTCCATTGCTGAAACCCTTTCTTCCAGTTGATCTCATTAGCTACTGAGGCTTCTGCATTCGTCATGTAGCTCTCATGCCTTGGTTTTCAGCTCCATCAGGTCCTTTAAGGACTTCTCTGCATTGGTTATTCTAGTTATCCATTTGTCTAATTTTTTTTCGAAGCTTTTAACTTCTTTGCCATTGGTTCGAATTTCCTCCTGTAGGTCGGAGTAATTTGATTGTCTGAAGCCTTCTTCTCTCAACTTGTCAAAGTCATTCTCCATCCAGCTTTCTTCCATTGCTGGTGAGGAGCTGCGTTCCTTTGGAGGAGGAGAGGTGCTCTGATTTTTAGAGTTTGCAGTTTTTCTGCTCTGTTTTTTTCCCATCTTTGTGGTTTTATCTACCTTTGGTCTTTGATAATGGTGACGTACGGATGGGTTTTTGGTGTGGATGTCCTTTCTGTTTGTTAGTTTTCCTTCTAACAGACAGGACCCTCAGCTGCAGGTCTGCTGGAGTTTGCTAGAGGTCCACTCCAGACCCTGTTTGCCTGGGTGTCAGCAGCGGTGGCTGCAGAACAGTGGATTTTCGTGAACCATGTATGCTGCTGCCTGATCGTTCCTCTGGAAGTTTTGTCTCAGAGGAGTACACAGCCATGTGAGGTGTCAGTCTGCCCCTACTGGGGGGTGCCTCCCAGTTAGGTTGCTTGGGGGTCAGGGACCCACTTGAGGAGGCAGTCTGCCCATTCTCAGATCTCCAGATCTGCGTGCTGGGAGAACCACTACTCTCTTCAAAGCTGTCAGACAGGGACATTTAAGTCTGCAGAGGTTACTGCTGTCTTTTTGTTTGTCTGTGCCCTGCCCCCGTAGGTGGAGCCTACAGAGGCAGGCAGGCCTCCTTGAGCTGGGCTCCACCCCGTTCGAGCTTCCCGGCTGTTTTGTTTACCTAAGCAAGCCTGTGCAATGGCGGGCGCCCCTCCCCCAGCCTCGCTGCCGCCTTGATCTACAACACAAACTCTGTGGCATAGGACCCCTACAAGGAGCTGGGGATATAATCTCCTGGCTTTTTTTTTTTGAGATGGAGTCTTGCTGTCACCTAGGCTGGAGTGCAGTGGCTCAATCTCGGCTCAGTGCAAGCTCCACCTCCCTTGTTCACGCCATTCTCCTGCCTCAGCCTCTCTGAGTAGCTGAGACTACAGGTGCCTGCCACCATGCCCAGCTAATTTTTTTGTATTTTTAGTAGAGACAGGGTTTCACTGTGGTCTCGATCTCCTGACCTCATGATCTGCCCGCCTCGGCCTCAGTGTGCAGTTTTTTAAGCCCATCAGAAAAACGCAGTATTAGGGTGGGAGTGACCTGATTTCCCAGGTGCCATCTGTCACCCTTGTCTTTCACTAGGAAAGGGAACTCCCTGACCCCTTGTGCTTCCCAAGTGAGGCAATGCCTCGCCCTGCTTCAGCTCGCACATGGTGCACTGCACCCACTGTCTCGCGCCTGCTGTCTGGCACTCCCTAGTGAGATGAACCCGGTACCTCAGATGGAAATGCAGAAATCACCCGTCTTCTGCGTCGCTCATGCTGGGAGCTATAGACCGGAGCTGTTCCTATTTGGCCATCTTGGCTCCACCCTTCTGTCAGCTCTCTTTTGCATTGCATGCTGAAATGTACTGTAGTAGATTTCACAGGAGGACTCTCTTCTCTGAACTGTAAAGAATAATTGGAATTATCTTAGGGGGAAGAAAAAAGAGAGGCCCTGAGAAAGAAGTTTGTGAAAATGGAAGTGCTAGTTCTAGAAGAAATCTCAAATCTTATGTTTTGTTTAATATGCCCTACTTGCCTCATAATGGGTGGATAGTAGAACTGTGGCCCAGGTAGACATGGCATCCTCCTCATCATAGAAATTGTTTTTTAAACACCCCCTATTTGCAAGGAACTTTGGTAACAGAAAGTTATGAGAACCAGTCCCAGTTTTCAAGGAAACAGACTAGAGGAGGATGGCTAACAACATTGGAAGCTGGAAGGGAAAATGGAATTGGACAAGGCAGGAATTGGTGAGCTCTTAATATGTGAGACCATGTTTCTCTCAAGCAGAGAGAAGGCAGTTTAAGTGTGAGTTTAAAAAGTGCCCATAAAACTTATGGTTTTATTCTTTGTTTTATTCTGCCTTTAATTTTAAGGAAAATTACCTGTGTGGACTATGATGGCAGAGAAAGGTGATTATTGATCCATTTACTGAATAACTCTTTGGTTTTCACGTTTGAGTGGCGTTAGAATAGGAAAATAGAACAAAGTTCACATAACCTGACTTAGTTTTCAGGGATCTGTTATTAGAATATTTAAGTTTAATTGGCTTATACAATTAATTTCCTCTGCTTTTAATGACTTAAAAATTCTTCAGATGCACTGTATTCTACATTTTTATTCTCGATGACATACTATATTACACTAGACTACTCTAAATCCCATCTGGACTGAGTCAAGAAGGGCTCCATATGAGTGGATCAATTATTCATTACATATTGAAAATGGCTACTTTATATGAATGCTGCAGCCTTAAAAGTCCTGCATAAAATGTAAATGATTCTATTGACTCCTAATTAGCAATTACTTTTATCAAAAGGAGGATTACAAAAGATATATGCTATAGTATGAATATTTGCATTCCTCTGTTATTTATATGTTGAAGGCTAATCAGAAATGTGGGTGGTAGGGCCTTTGGAAGGTGATTAGGTCATGAGGGTGGAGCCCTCATTAATGGAATTAGTGTCCTTATAACAAAGGCCCCAGGCAGCTGCCTTGTTGTTTTCCACTATGTGAGGACACAGTGAGAAGACACCATCTGCGAACTAGGAAGCAGGCCCTCCCCAGGCACTGAATCTGCTAGCAGCTTGATCTTGTGCTTTTTAGACTCCAGAACTGAAAGAAAGAAATTTCTGTTGTTTGTAAGCTACCAAACAGACTAAGACAATGAGCAACTAATTATATCTTGATAAACTGTGGAGTGTTCTTCGCAGGCCGTCTATCTCCTAATTCTGTTTTAATCTTTATGTATTAAATAGAGTGACTTCAGTAGGACAAGGTAATGCTCATGCAGGCGTATCAGTTAGAAATAGGACAACTCTGAGTGACAGACAATTAGAAATTCATTGTAGAGAATAGAGCTCAAGCAATCATGGGAGGTGGTGAAGAATTGCATGGAAAACAATTGCCTTGGCATCTGCTGTGGGCCTAACGTCACTGCAGGCCAGCAGGGCCAGCTGTTGAGACAAAAATATAGACGTGAAGTGGAGGAGAGCAAGGAAAATCTGGAACCAGTGAAGACAAACTAGATATTTTTTAGGCAAATTGGAATCTGTACCCATCTCTCACCACTGCTATCTTAGTCTGCTTGGGATGCTATAACAAAATACCACAGACAGAGTAGTTTATAAACAGCAATATATTCCTACAGACCAGAAGGCTGGGAAGTACAGTTCAAGGTCCCAACAATTGGGTGTCTGGTGAGGGGCCCATTCCTGGTTCATAGGTGACACCTTCTCTTTGTGTATGCACATGGTGGAAGAAAAAAAAGGCAGCTCTCTGGGGTCTCTTTCATAAGGGCAGTAATACTATTCAAAAGGGTTCCATCCTCATGATCTATTTCCTTCCTTAAGTCCCCATTCCTAATATCGTCTCCTTGGGGTAGTAGGGGTGAGAATTCTTCATGGGTTAGAATTTCAACATATGAATTTTGTGGGGAAACAAACATTCAGACACTGCCAACCTTCAACCTCCATGCCTAGGAGGCTTGCAGAAGAAGCCAGTGCTCTTCACCATGCAGCTGTACATGCAGTGGGCCCGTAACTTGGATAAATTGTAGGAGGATATTCAGCAAGGGGATCCGTGGGCCTGGCTGCTGCCCCAACATGACAAGGTGAGCAAGCACACAGATGACAACAGAGGCAAGTTACAACAGCACATGGCTCTCCACTAACCTTCAGGGTGTAACACCTGTTGCACTTTCATCTTCCAAATCTCCTGCAAAGGTCTCTTGTGGCCCTGCCTTAATGAGGAACCATATAGCATAGGAATTTGGGGACATCTAGTTATAGCTTAGCTACATTGACCCTGTACAAAACGTCTACCATAGATTAAGAATGTCTTGTGAGGATGCAGTGACTCATTTATATGTTTTGGTGAAGAGGTCAAAGCTAAACACATGTACAAACATGTAAACTTGCTGTTCTCACTAAATGTCAGTCACAGTGAAAGAATAACTGATTTTAGTAGACCTGTGTTAATGGTATTTTTGTTTTAAAAAGTGTGGCTTCATTTACCTGCAACACAGAGCCAGAGTTATGTTCCTTAGATTCATAATTCCATCCTAAAATAAAATTATAGAGACTTCAAAAACTCATTTTGATCACTCCTTTGTCTCCTGTGCTGAGTCAGATCATACTCCATTCATTTATTTAACAAACATGTGTTGATCTACAATTGTGCTGCATTTGAAAGCTAAGTATAGTACCCATCCTTACCCAAGAGGTAAGTCATTCATTATAATACTTCCTGAGATGTGCTTACCTGAAGTACAGCACCAGTACTCTAGGGGTCTCTGGAAGAGCTGCCTTGGAGACATGACTCTAAGCTTAAATCAGACATTGACTGAGAAATAAAATTTTACTTTGAGATGACCCTGAAAGGCAAGTCAGCAAGGCTATAATGTGCATGAATCTGAAACTTTCACTAACTACAACCTACTCTTTCTCACTTTAGAATGACACTCAGAAGGGGAGACATCCATCACCTTCACTGGAAATAGCAAAGGAAATAAAATAAATAACATTTGGGCTCTCCTTACAGGCAGTAATCAGTACCAACCAGAAGGGAGGTTAATGTATTGCCCTTTAGAAAGCCAGAATTGATGTTCTGAGTCAGACCATGCCTGCAACAAAAGCAGGTAAGATCAGTTGACTAGTTGACTGTACTATGCCAAGACTCACAGGGTGTCATATAACTTGGCAACCATCTCAGATCTAGGATCTAGTCTACAGCTCTGCAACTTAAAGGTCTTGGTTTTATCATTTCTACAGTAGGGATCAGGCTGTCATGAATTGTTTGTCTCAAGACATAGAAGAATTGACTCATAAACCCAATATCAAATTATAATCTAAAGGTCTTTTAATGAGCTTCAAATATGAATAAATGGAATTGGACATTCTTTAGGGATTTGTATCATGATTGATCATTACACTTATTTACTGTAGAAACATTTACTTTTATCTAAAATACATTATGGGCCATTTGGAAACAGAATGCCCTCACTCTCAAACTCCGTCCTCAGTTGGGAATTATAGAAGAGAATTGTATTGTGTGCTGACCCAATGATTCTGTGCATGAATAATTGTAGGGGTATATCCTGCTCACAAAATCAAGTACATATCAATAAATTGCATATGAGGGAATTTTTATCTGGTGGTTGAGAGTGAGAAAGGGAGTAGTGGAAGTCTGAAGAAAGCAGAGAAGTTTTTATATAGTCATTATAGAGAACAGAGGGTGAACTGACCAAGAATGGTGATGCCAGGATGGCGCAGGACGTCGGTAGTCATGAACTGGTCTGCTTCTTTAAGAACTGTTCCATGTCTGTCTGCAGGTACACAGAGAAGGGAGGAGATCATATTCACCCAGGGTTGGGTTTTGCGAGGCAAGCTGGGACAAAGGGATGAAGGATGGTTGGGAGCCCTGATCCACCTCCTAGATAAACTTTATCTTTGACACTCTGAGGAGTTAATTCTTATCATCTTGACAAACATGAATTCCAAACATTAATTCCAACAAAATGAAACTTCCTTTTTCTCTAACTGTTGGACCAATTTTAAATGCCATTTTTAAAAAACTAAGTGCAAAGATTTCCAGTGCTGAGATTACTTAATTGTGAAGATACTTCGATTTTGGAGAAAAAACATTCTCAAAATCAATGCTTTCTAGTAGATCTAGCCATTTTATGACTTGGGCCTCCTTAAGGAACTGAAGAAAACTGCATCCATGTAAACATTTACAAAAATTTCTGAACAATTTCAATGATGAAGTCCAAATCAAGAATGCATCAAGCACTTTAATAAAATTAGTTGGTATTTTTGTCCCTTAACATTATCTGCCCCTCCAATAGTATGCCAATTCCATTTTGTGTCTTGGTGGGGAAGTAAAGCAAGATATCCTGACCTCCCCTAACCAAGAGGGAGTCATATAGTCCAAACCAGACCAATCAGATTTTTTTCTCCCTAATTGATCAATCATTAGCCAAATTGCAAAGATGATGGAGGAGGTGAGTGAGGGGTAAAATGGCTAAAAGGCATTCATTTTTTACTGTTAGTAAAGAAAATTTATCTATGTCAGATAGTTGAGCACTTCCTTTTGACTAAATGCCAGTGCCATCCTGTGCTTGTTCTAGTTCCTATCCTGTTTCTGAGCCTTACCCTCTGGCCTTTCAAACTTTTTTCTCAACTGCCCACTGTCTCTCCAATAAATTTTATTTCATTTATTAGCCAAATTTGTTAATTGTTGCTTAATAGTAAACAACACCAGGAGAATCTGACCCAATTCAAACTCTATATGTCAACAATGTAACTTTGCTGGGGGAAGAGCTCAGATGATTGATTTTTATTCGGAGGAATGATTTTGTATTTAATTTTCATATGTAGCAAAAACTCAGTCTTCCTTAACTTGGCCTCTTGATAAGAGCCATCTGGTAGGTCTCAATGTATATGTTCCTGTTGCAAAGGTGTATGCACATTCTTTGGTGTTCTAGTTCCACAGAGCAAATTTCTCAATTTTATTTTATACCGATAGCTATTATAAACATTTTAGGATTTGAATATAAATGTTGGCGGTAATTCCAATAAGATTCCAACCACAGGAAAATTGGACTGGGAAGATTTTTTTCCTACAAGCATATGATGAACTTTTCATTTATCACTAGCCAGAAATCAATGAAATAATTAATGCCTTTTGATTTGAATTCTTTAGACTGGATTTGAAGTGAATGCTAAACTTATTGAGTCTAATGGTAGGTACACAAGACTGGAATGGCAAGATACAAGATAACGAGAGTGGACATATATAAAAGCCTTCTCTAATTTCTTTAGTTGCTTTCTATTAAGCTTTTTGTTCTAATGGATACCAGAAGGCCATTAGAAGTTTGAAATGAGTCATGACTGTTCCATGCATGAGCAATGTGTCTTGGCCAGAATGACAATACTATTGGGAAGACAAAAGAGACTAGAAAAGGAAGCAAACAACTTCCTAAGCTCACTCATATTAATAAAATATTGAATTCATTCCATCTTAATTAGCTGGTCAGATACAACTCATATAGGTTAGACTGAAAGTTAGTCTACCTTATATTTTAAAATGACTACTTTATCGTTCCCAAATTGCAAAAGCAAAGGTTTGCCAGACAACCCATCAAGCTCTGTGCCAAGCTTCCTCTAAGCAAACCACAGACCTGATTCTGCTGATCTATATCACTGGCGAAGAATAAGTGGACTTCTAATCTTTTAAGTTTCTCAAAAGATCCATTTGAATATGTGTCTATTATCAAAAACCACCCCAATCTTTTTTTTGTAAACATATGGAGCATAAATAACAAAAACTGGTTTTAAAAAATTTTTCAGCTCACCTATTTCTAGATTTAGTTAAAACCATCTTATGTTTGCAGTTCCTCCTTGCAATTTCCAAGTCTATACATTACCTTTCAAAGATAACAGTGTTGATTGTTTCCTAATGGCATGGAGGAAAGTAGAAACCTCTTTAGGAAACTAACTCAGAATCTTACCAAAATTCTGAGAAATCCAGGCACGGATTTGGTAACTTCTGAGAAATCCAGGCATGTGCCTAGTTCCTCATATATTTCTAGCATAGAAAGTGGCAGCTTCTGATCTTGTCCCTAACGTGTAAAGAATGTTTCAATACTTTTGTTGAGGATGAAGGAGAAGAGAAATTTTGCAAAAATGCCTGTTGTAAAATTCCTGGAATAAGAGAACTGGCATTAAGTACTAAGAAGTATGAGTCAGAAACAAGCATTCATTTCCTCATTTGGTAAACAAACATTGAATGCCTGCCCTATACCAAGCAGTCCCTCCAGTGAGGAATTCAATGATTAAGAAATAATAAGGCCGGGCGCGGTGGCTCACGCTTGTAATCCCAGCACTTTGGGAGGCCGAGGCGGGCGGATCACGAGGTCAGGAGGTCGAGACCATAGTGAAACCCCGTCTCTACTAAAAATACAAAAAAATTAGCCGGGCGTGGTGGCGGGCGCCTGTAGTCCCAGCTACTCGGAGAGGCTGAGGCAGGAGAATGGCGTGAACCCGGGAGGCGGAGCTTGCAGTGAGCCGAGATCGGGCCACTGCACTCCAGCCTGGGTGACAGAGCAAGACTCCGTCTCAAAAAAAAAAAAAAAAAGAAATAAGTGAACAATTACAATATAATATACTAAGTTGTGCTGGGGGAAAAACAGGTGCTGTAGGAGCTCAGAGAAGAAGCAGGACTCAGGTGTTCATAACTAACACAGGAAAGATTTAATCAAGTAGCAATCTGTGAGTTCAACTTATGGGAAAATATAGTGAGCAGGCACTACCAAACTGCAAAGATGGAACCCAAGGAACCATCATCAAAAAGAATTCCCAGGGAGGGAGGGAGAAATGGATGCATGTTGAGTGGCAAAGATGCAAATGAAGGCAAAAAGGATAAACAGCAGTTTTCAAGCTTTATTTCATGGGAGAATCTGGGAAGTTTATTTAAAATTCAGGTTCCTGGGTCCCATGCCTGAGACTGTGATACAATAGGTCTGGGGAAATGTCAGGGAAGCTGAATTTTTAAGAAGCATCCCGTGTGATTCTGATTCAGGCAGTGCCTTCTTGACCACCCTTTGAGAAACACTTTGTATAGTCATAAGTCCCTGTCACAGTGTGGTCTCTTCTGCCTGCTCACTTCGTCCAGATCTTTCTGAGGACCAACTTACTAGACTTTTTCTCAGCATTGAAGTGAACTGGTATTCTATAAATTTCAACTAAACAGATGCTTTTATTTATTTTTTTAAATCAAACATTTTGAAAACATAATGTGTTGGGGACCAAGGCTGCTGCTCAGCACCTCCTCTCTGCAATTCCCACCTTGCTCTGTCCTTGGAGAGCAGGCTCTGGATGCCAGGTTCAGTGCAGCCTAAGTGTCAGCTACTCCCTTGCTAATGTAAATGCTATTGGCAGGATAGCAAGTATAATCTTTGTCTAGAGAGTCCATTTCTCAGCTCATATCCCCTCTTCCCCAGGTACCTTTCATGACCCCTATGGAGCATGTGAAAATCCCTCTGCAAGCAAAGTAAACTCACATCCTGGCTTTGATTGAAAATTAGACCAACAGAAGGCACACTGTGCAGCACTAGCTTCCCACAGCAAGGATGGATCCTAAGGTATGATTTATAGTAACACCACTCTTTTCTGTAGTTTACAGACCTCTTTCCCTGAGCAGAGAGTTAAACATGTCTTATTAACACTGGCAATTTTAGCACTTCCTTCCTCATGTCGTAATAGCTACTTCTATAAGGATTCTTGTTAAGAAACAACCCCCAGGTATTGACAGACTGCAGAATTTTGCTGCAGGCTTTCCCAGGGCTGTCTACTAATTACTCTGGTCTAGTAAACTTGGTGAAGCCCAAGATTCAAACACATTTTAAAACATATCGCTTTTTAAATGTGTTTTCGAATGAATCAGTTTTATATTTTAAGACACTGCATTTTTTAAAATTATGAATCATTATAAACACACACACACATAATGAGAATTATATAATAAACCTTTTTAGACTCATTACCAAAATTTAAAAATTATCAAGATTTTCCATTTTACTTCTACTTCTATTGTTTGTTTGTTTTCCTGAAGTATTTGAAAAGAAATCCTACCTCCAATGTCATTTAATCTTTAAATACGCTGACCATTTCTCTAGAAAAATGGGGATTTTCCTACCTACCTAACTGTCAATATTACCTTTATCAACAATAATTCATTGATGTCACCTTGTGCCTGGTCCACAGTACTTTTCCTGAAATGTCTCAAAATGTCTTTTTCCAATTGTTGTTTGGTTTATATCAGATAATAGTAAGATGGACACATTCACTTTGTGAATAATTCTGGAATTGGGTTTATGAAAGTGACCCATCAAATCATAAAGTTTTATTTTTCTGAAACAAGCACACAGTATGGCACTGGTTCTTTCTGTTATCTTCCTTCTTTCCTCCCACAAACCTTGGGAGCAAAAAAGTCAACCTCTTTTTTTCTCAGGCCATCTTGCATATCATGTTTGTGAGGCTTAAACGCAAGAGTAATATGAAGTCAAACCAAATCAGCTTCACAGAGATTCCCTGAACCTCCATTGCAGCTTTTACGATGAAAATGGAAAGAGCTTTTTGTCAGCTCTGCATCCAGTGACAAAGCTTAGCAGTGATACCCCACACCCTTCCTGCACTGCATTTCTGCACAATATAGTGATGGGGCAATAGAAGCCCAGTGTTCTGTTAGACTATACTCTCCAGAAAGCCCCATGACCTGCCATCCTATTCCAACATTTCTAGTTAAGGCTACTCTTCCCGAAGGATACAGTACAAAGATTTTGGAGGCAGTTTCCCTAATTCAAATATTAACTCTGTCCCCACTAACTGTACTAGCAAATTAGTTAACATTTTGATCTTCAATGTCCATATCTGTAAATTGGGTATAATAATGCCCATATTAGAGGGAAATTTGTGGGGATAAAATGGGATAACATATGACCCACCATGATGCATTCCATGTCACAAGCACTTAAATGATACTTTCCTCCTCTGCCTCTCCTTCTTAAAGTGTTAAATAAATAGAAAGCCTTTGACACCATCTTACAAACTGTGTTTTGTGGTCCTTCCTACTTTGGAATACTTTCCTGGAGGCGTTCTTCTTCACTAGTTCTTTCCTTCGGTCAAGTTATCCTAACTGGGCAAAACTGACATGTAAATGGGACGGCCGTTGCTGGTTTGAGGAGATAATAAATGTGAGCGTGTGGATGGTTTAGAGACAATTTACATGCTGGTTTAGCAGGCAAGCCTCTCGAGGCCTCCTTATATCCACACTGGCCAACTGCAGCTTAATCTGACAAGCATAATGTGCAGAATGTAAATATTACCATTTGTTCCATGTCATCTCAGATCAGACACTAATTTGCAAATGTAATTTATCATGTCTAAAGAAAACCAAAATGACAGCTCTTACCAGTATTTGGTATTTTTGTGTTAACAATAGTTCATTTATGATTGTTATTGTTTCAGGCAGAAAATATGTCTCAATGTGTTCAGCTGGCAATGTGGGCTTTTATATTGCAACCCTCTCCCAGGCCTTGCTCTCCTCTCCGTTGGTGCATGTTGTTACCTATGCTGGTCTTTGGATTGTTTGCCCCTCTTCTCCACACTTCTCACATAGCTAAAAGAAATGTTCTGATAATAGTCCAAGTTCTGGCATCTGTTTTGGGAGCAGACTGAAGGGGCAATGTGAAGATTGAGGACTACATTTGGTCTAAAGTGGATTTTATCTGTTTTTACTCAGGGTCTCTCTCACAAAGAAAATGCCCAAATGCAGCAAAAATTATTGAAAATCTAGTTAAAGCTGTCTTATAGATGAGCTCAGACTGGCCAATTTGTGACACTCAACTTCAAGGACTTTCTAACCCTAGGTTTCCCAAGAAGCCAAGACACCCAAATTGTCTACTCCTTATGGATCTGTCCCCAAAGCAAAACCATCTGTCTGTGCCAAAAAAGAGTTCGCTAGGCCTTTAAAAATATTAAAGGGGTTCCATTAGTTCACAAGTTGTTATTCTTTCTTCCCCTCCTCATGACTCTTCTAAGGTTGGCAGAAGATTCTATTTTGGCAAGTTGATCATCCCTTTTATCTTCATAAGACCACTGCAGTGCACTGCCCAGCAAGCCGCAGAAAGATCAATATGTCTTTGCGTGACTGCCGGTGAGGTAGGCGGATGCCAGGAAAGAGGCAAGGAGCGAATCATCATAGCTCTGGCGGTCCTCGTTTCAGAAGGGAGACCTGCCAATCCCAGTAAAACACTCATGACATTTTAGAAGAGCTACAGGATCTTTCTGCCTCATTTCTCACATGGAAAAATAGGGAGAGTCAAGTATCCCCAGCTGGAAGGAATAGGTTTTTGTTTATCTTTAATTGAAAACAATGTTCCACCAGGGAACTTAAACCGGGTCTTGTGCTTCTCCCATTGGTGAATGGCGCAGGAGATAAGAATAGAAAGTGTCCGGGAGGGGCCCTGGCCTGTAGATAACTCTTTCGTCATCTTGATTGGAAAAGCTTGTACAGCTGCTTTGATTCAGTAAAGCTAAATTTCTAAGATTTCCTTGACCTTTGCTTAAACTGAGTTTGAGACAGACTATTTTTGTTATCGCCTGATGAGCTAAACTGAGCTAATAAATTATTCACAGTGTGAATAAATCATTAAAAGTGCAAGATAACTTATGAAGAGTTCTGAGCTGAGAATTATCACCTGGTTGATGGCAACAATGTAAGCATTGTTCAAGGAGCCAGAAGTTGGATTTTGCATATTTTGAGTGAGTTCCTTAACTGCTGTGGTCCAAATGCATGTTCCAGACATATATTTGGAAGGCTCACTAGTATTAACACAACTTGTGTGAAGCTCTTGTGAGTCTTTGCATGAAAAGTCTTAGTTTGAAGTAGACTGAATTTTATTTCTGAACATCAGTGGCTATAGGGGCTTTCCTTCTTTCCTTACAGTCTTGAGCGGTTTTTGAAATGCAGCAGATATTACCACCACAACCAACAATAACTGACAAAAACAAAAACATAAAAAACCTCCACACAGCTTCAGAAGTCAAAGATTCAGGAGCTGTGGTGGAATGCAGATAATAATAAAATATAAAGAGACTACCACTTTACATCTATGTCATCATAATTGAAAGTAAGTCTCTTTATAAGCCTTAGAAAAGTAGCCTGATGTAGTGGATATGATCCCAAATCCACTTGCATGTCTGTGATTTGTGCCATTAATGATGTATTTAACCTTGTTAAAAGAAGTATGTTACAGTCTTCCTGATTTATGACTATTTGTTAGACATATATTACTCTCCATTATGTGAAAATACAACAAAACTTAAACCTCCAAACTACAAAATTTCTCTTAAAGAACTATATTACATTCTAATAATTTTACAAATATAGAATTCCTTCATAGTTTCTTAATTCCCACAATAAACATTGGATATCTGTCCCTCATTTTCCTTATCTGTAAAATGAAGATAAAAATAATATCTACCTCATAGGATTGTCTTGAACTTTGTAGAGCACTTAGAATAGTGTGTCTAACATATTAAGCACTATATATATGTTAGTAATTATATTATTATTTATGCTGTACCCAGTAGTATTGCTGTGGGTGGGCAGAGGATGCAGATATTTAAAAAGCATGAATTATGAGTAGTTTTCACTGTGACCTAGCTGGGGAAGGATACCAACAAGTATGAAATATAAAGATTAAGACCTGGAACCAAGTGAGTATTATATAAGAGCAGGGACAACACCTGGAAGTGGGGAAATTACTCTGAGTTTGTTTATTTAGGAAAGGCCTTTAGAAGGAAATCATAAGACTTTTTCTAAGGCCAGGTTGAAGAGGAGAAACGAAGGTCACTGCAGATGTGGTAACACAGGATCCATGGTTTGAAATCAAGGCTAAACATGGCATTTGTAAGGTCAGAAAGAGAAGCCTTAGTTGAGTGAAGAGTGCATTGGGGTTGTGAGTGTGGGTCAGGCTACAAAGTAGTGGCAGAGAAGAATCTCTGGATAAACATATCGTGAGACTTTCCATGCCATCTTGAGGAATTTGGATTTTAGCCCCAAGGCATGGAAAGCTATTAGAGAATTTTGAACAGGAAAGTACCCAGATAATAGTAGTCCTACAAGAATGCTGTTGTGTAAAATGAGAGACGCTTGAGGAAAGTGAAAAGTTGGATACAGAAGTCAAGGCACAAAGGGATTAAAGTTTGGAATATAGAAATGATATGGGACTAATTACAACCGATTTTCTAAAAATTGCATATGTATGTCTTTAAGGTCATCCTGTAAATTAGATAAATTATCATCCACATCTTACTGAAGATAAAGAGCTTCAGGTAGAGAAGACTTAGATGACAAAGTTACACTTGAACTTATTTATTAAATATGTATTGCGTGCCTGCCCTGTCCAGGTTATGTTATAGCCACTGAAGAAATAGAGTGAAGAAGATTTACAAACTTCAAGAAAATTTATAGTGTGAGCCTAGACAATGGGCATTTGGGAAATGCTTGTAGAATTGAATAAAAGAATAAATGAAGAAATCATATTATGTATAATATTTTGAAATGACTCCATATGAATAATAACAAAAATATGCCTTTAGGCTTTTAATTCAATGAGGTTGCACACTTTATTCTTAGCTCTAGCTAATTCAGACCACCATAGGTCAAGTGTATCTGAATAGCCACTTGGAGAATATATCATTTTCTATTGCTATCATAACAAATTATGACAAACTTTGTGGATTAAAATATTATAAAAGTATTATCCCAGAATTCTGTAGATCAGGAGTCCAACATGGATCTCATGGGACTAAAAACCAGGTGGTGTTGGTGAGGCTGCATTCCTTTCTGGAGACTCCTCCTTCATTCAAATTATTGGCTGAATTTAGTTCCTTGTGATTGTAGGACTGAGTTAGTTTCTACAACCTGGATGTCAGCTGAGGGCTGTTCCTAGCTTCTAGAGGCTATCACATTCCTTGGCTCATGGCTCCCTTTTGTCAACTTCAAAGCCAGCAATGTCAGGTTGTCCTTCTCATTCTTTGAGTCTCTCCTGCCTCTGCCTCCACCACACCTCTCTCACTGACTGATTTTTCCACATTTAAGGATTCACGTGATTGCACTGGACGTGTCCAGATAGTCCAGGATAATCTTTCTACTTTAAGGTCATCTGATTAGTAATCTTACTAGCATCTGCTCAGTCCCTTTAACCTCGTGTAGTCACAAGTTATGAGGCTTAGAGTGTGGCCATTTTGGGGGGGGTGCTTTATTCTGTCTTCTACAGAGAGGAATGAAGCACTATATTTAAAGCTTTAGATTAGATGTTAGACACTTCTCTCATTCAGGATTGCTGAAGGCATGTTTCTTAACTTCGTTTCCTTTTCCCATTCATACACTATATTATATTTAAAGGAGAAAAAAAAACAGAGGTACATATTGCAAGAAATGCTACAAATATTGAGGCGTAAGGACCAGGTAGAATGCCTTTGCATATGAGAAGTTTTACACATTCCGGTGATGCATTTGTTCATTGCAAATGATATTTTCTGCTAAATTCATGATTTTTTACCATTTATTCGGAAATAAAGAAGAGCCTTCCTCTCAAATTTCCAGTGTGCTAGATGAGATTAATTGGGCAGGCAAATTACTACAATACAAGAAAACCCTTCCTACGATGTGCTACCACAATGGAAGTACAAAATACTCGGAAGAATAAAGGACGGAGGGGTTATCTTTCATCTGAGAAACTAGAGATTAATTCATGGCATTTGAGTACTGAGGAGCAGGTAAGACAACAGTCAGAGAAGGGAAGAGGCACTTATTTAGAGTAAGGGATGGCTAAATAAAGTTCAGAGCTGGGAGATGATTGTGCATCTTTAAGTACTTGGAATTCTTTCAGACTGAAGTAAAGCATAGGTAAAAAGGTTTATTTGGATAAAAAATGAAGTGTTATACAGATAAAAAAAAAATACCACAAAGGGTCACATTTTTCAGAAACAGGACTTTGTACTTTTTTTCTAGAGAGAATGGGGAGACATCAAATGCATCTGAACAGAGGAAGGCAAGATCAGTGTCATACATCAAAAAGTGATTTGTGGCCGTAACAGGTGAAATAGAGAGGAGTAAGCTTGGAAGTGAGGAGAGCCACCAGAAAGTGCTGGTAATAGCATAGAGATAATGAATCACATGCTAACTAAAGTAGCGATGGTATGAATGTAAGTAAAGGGGAAATGAGAGGGGGACTGAGGACATAGAACCTAAAGGAATGTGACAGGGATTAGATGTGAAACAGAAAAATATGAGTTATGACGTTTAGAGCCTTGGCAGAAGGCTCTAGAAGAGCATAGGTACCATGAATAGAAAGAGCAATCTACTCATCTGACAAAGGGCTAATATCCAGAATCTACAATGAACTCAAACAAATTTATAAGAAACAAACAACTCCATCAACAAGTGAGCAAAGGATATGAACCGACACTTCTCAAAAGAAGACATTTATGCAGCCAAAAGACACATGAAAAAGTGCTCACCATCACTGGCCATCAGAGAAATGCAAATCAAAACCACAATCAGATACCATCTCACACCAGTTAGAATGGCAATCATTAAAAAGTTAGGAAACAACAGGTGTTGGAGAGGATGTGGAGAAATAGGAACACTTTTACACTGTTGGTGGGACTGTAAACTAGTTCAACCATTGTGGAAGTCAGTGTGGCGATTCCTCAGGGATCTAGAACTAGAAATACCATTTGACCCAGCCATCCCATTACTGGGTACATACCCAAAGGATTATTAATCATACTGCTATAAAGACACATGCACACGTATGTTCATTGTGGCACTATTCACAATAGCAAAGACTTGGAACCAACCCAAATGTCCAACAATGATAGACTGGATTAAGAAAATGTGGCACATATACACCATGGAATATTATTCAGCCATAAAAAAGGATGAGTTCCTGTCCTTTGTAGGGACATGGATGAAGCTGGAAACCATCATTCTCAGCAAACTATCTCAAGGACAAAAAACCAAACACCGCATGTTCTCACTCATAGGTGGGACTTGAACAATGAGAACACATGGACACAGGAAGGGGAACATCACACACCGGGGCCTGTTGTGGGGTGGGGGGAGGGGGGAGGGATAGCTTTAGGAGATATACCTAATGTTAAATAACAAGTTAATGGGTGCAGCACACCAACATGGCACATGTATACATATGTAACCTGCACATTGTGCACATGTACCCTAAAACTTAAAGTGCAATAAAAAACAAATATATATATATATGCCACACAATAAAAAAAAAAAAGAGTGAAGCCAGGTAGAGAAGAAGGTTGGGTTGGAGGGACAGAGATGGTGAGGTTGGTTTTTATCTGTTAAGTCTGAAAAGTGGGCAGAAATTTCAAGTAGAAATGCTAACGTAAGAGAAAGTCTCAGCAAGGATGAGACGAGGGTCAAGAAGAAGGATGTCCACAGTTAAAGATGAGAACAAACCGATGGCCAAAGAAGATGGAAGAGATTCACAGTAGACACAATGGCATGGGAAGATTTAAGAAAAAAACCTTGATTAAGATGTTGGGAAGCCCCTGAAGAGAAGAGCAGACGTTGAGATCCAATATCTACCTCTATTTGGTAATTATAACTCACGTTGTCATTGGCAGAAGCCCTTGGGGGAGGAGTAGAGTCAAGATGTAAGACCGAGTTAAGGAATAATTTTTGTTGCTGTTGGGGAAACATTCTAAGAATAGAATTTAGCTGAACAAAAGGGGGGAAAGCCCATGTAGAATACTAAAAATACCATGGCAAGTTGTTTGATGCCAATATGGGCAAGGTGGGAGACTTTAACTCCTTAAATTTATTTACCTTAAAATGACATCTTAAATTATCAAGAAGGTTAGTTACATTTGTTGTTTTAGACTAAAAATTCCAGCAGTGGGAATCATGTATGCAAATCTCCCATATAATATATCCTATTTTTAAGTAACTTGAAGTATACATAAGGTTTTAAAATTCCAGCCAGGGTTAATGTGAGAAATGCCTAGCCCTGAATATCAACTGACAAGGCTGTAGATTTGCTAGTGTCACAGCTGAGATGACAAGAAGAATATTTTTCTAATTGCTGCCAGGAAGCCAGAGCCACCCCTTGAGCAGCAGGACTTCAAAGATTCACTGGTGTTCCACTGCAGAGGGTTCTCCTGAAATTAGTGAGAGTGAAAGGAATGTGCTGTGAGCCCCCATCCACTGTTTATCTGGGAGGGCTGGGAGGATAGCGAGCTTGACAGTGAAATTCTAACCCGGAAAACTGATGAGATGCCAGCATTTTCCTGCCTTGTGGGGACTGCCGGGGGTATCTCCTCTTACTTCATAGGGGAGTGACTGGTATTTGAGTGCTGATAACTACAATCTTGGTGGTGAGGCTGAGTCAGAGAGGACATTCCAGAAAAGCAAATGGCTGAGAAAAGAGAGCCAGGCCTACAAACAAGAATAGAGGTTCTGGACAAACCATGGGGCTGCCAGGGTGCTGGTAGGAGGACAGAGGCTACAGGAACATTTTCTGAAGGGAGACCTAGTATGGACATGCTCATATTTTAAATAGGAGTGGCAAAGGGAAGGAAGAAATATGTTTGATCTCTGGCCTAGCATATCACTACTATTTCCTGAGGAATTTTTTGTGTCAGTGATAGACAGCTGGAACAGAGAGCCTGATTTATGGAAAGTAGCTGAAAACAGTTGCTTCTTGAAAATCAAACCTCTATGCCAAAATCCCAATTGGATAACCAAAAGGAAAAATTATATATTATGCTGAGCTTTCTCAGAAGACTATTTCTATGCTATGTTGACTTTCCACATGCAGTTGTGCATCTGTCTTTAGTAACTGAAAACCATAGAACAATCCACAGTAACCGATCCTTAATTAGACCCAAAAAGCTGATTTATATTTTCCTTTTTGGGTTAGGTTAAACCACCAAATCAATATGGGAGGGAATACCAAGACAGAAGACAGTGTGGGTTGTTGTACTAACAAGACATCAAGTATGCTGTTTGGAGAATGTTTCTAAATTATAACTTCATTTGTCATCTCCAGAAGAATTTTAAAAGAGAAGTTATAATCCTATTAGGCCAGCAGAAAGAGATATAATAGCACTGTCTATACAAACAACAATGTCTCAGTCCGTTTTCTGTTGCTGTAACAGAATACCATATACTAGATAATTGTAAATAAAAGGAATTTATTTCTTACCATTCTGGAGGCTATGAAGTTCAATAGTATGGCACAGGCATCTGGTGTGGGCCTTTATGCTGCATTATCCCACAGCAGAAGAAAAGAAGGGTAAGTGAGTATAAAAGAGAAAGCATGACGGACTGGGCTTGCTTTTGTAACAACCCACTTTCTCAATAACTGACCCATTCCCGAGGTGACTTAATCTATTCATGAGGGCTCCACTCTCAGGACCCAATCATCTCTTATTAGGCCTCACCACCCAACACTGTAGCATTGGGGAATGTGTCTTCCAATATGTGAATTTTGGTAAATACATTCAAACCACAGCAAGTGGCAAGAAGGAGAAGCACAGACTGGTGGTTGAGTAAGAAATGGAACACGGATCCAGAGGATTTTATACTGGTCCACTGGGACCACAGTGCAGGCTTTGAAAAAGGCCTCAGAGATGCAGCAGATTTTAATCTCATGGCGTCACAAATACCTTAATGATGAAAACTCAGGTTTAACAATGTTACACCCTTCAGGGTTGCATATTTATTATCTTTCTTAGTAATACTAAGTCTTATCCTCCAATGATACCATAGTGACAAAACATAAAACTGAGTTGGGACTCCCCAAATGCCACAACATTCCCTTCCGTCTTCTTTCAAATGTTCCCCAGTGAGCCTGCTGTTTTCTTTTTGTTTTTGTTGTTGCTGCTTGGTTTTTGTTTTTTGAAGTGCAATTTCACTCTTTTTGCCCAGGCTGTAGTGCAATGGTGCCATTTCAGCTCACTGCAACCTCCGCCTCCCTCAGTCAAGTGATTCTCCTGCCTCAGCCTCCTGAGTAGCTGGGATTACAGGTGTCCCCCACTACGCCCAGCTAATTTTTTTTGTATTTTTAGCAGAGACGGGGTTTCACCATGTTGGCCAGGCTGGTCTTGAACTCGTGAACTCAAGTGATCCACTAGCCTCAGCCTCCCAAAGTGTTGGGATTACAGGCGTCCACCACTGCACCCGGCCTAAATTATTCTCAAGAGGCGATAGCATGCTTTGACTGTGGATTGTGTGGACGGCTGAATTAATGTTAAAATAGCTAATTATAAAAATAATTCCTATTTTATAGTAAACATTTACTCTTTGTCAAGTATGCTTAAGGACTTTGTGTCCTTATTGTCTAAGGACTTTATGTATTTTATGCCATTTCATTTTTATGATGATCATGAGCTGGGTAGCATCACTATTTTCATTTTGCATGTGAGGATACTAGGACTTGAGAGCAAGCCTGGTGGAGTAAATAGCAGAGCTGGCCTTTGAACCAGGACCTATTCAACTCCAGAGCCTGCCTCTTACACCCTAGGTTGGCTGCTTCAGAACAAAGTTCCCAGGAGATATTAAGCAATATATATGAATAATTAAATGTATGTGTTTTTGGCCAAGATGAGTTTGGAAACTTACCAATGGGGAGAGTATCTTATTTAGAGAAATTGTCAGGGTTTTTCTTCTTTTTGCAATTGGAAAGTGAGCAATAAGTAAACATTTCTTTTTGGCCCACACTTAGATTCTTTCTTTATAGTTCCAAGAAGTATAATTTCTTGTTTCTCTGAGCCAGAAAGAGGAGTAGTGGTTGGCAGATTGACAGGTGACCAATGGATTGATCAATGGGATGTAGTGGCTGCTACACTTTAAGGTGACCCCTAAATAACTGTGCCAATGGCAGAGAATCCTTTGGCAAGCTTACTGCTCTATGTGGGATAGACACAATGGCTCTGTCTCCTTCCCCAGCTGGGTCCCTGACTTTGCTTGAGAAGCATAGGTAGAACTGGAGCCTGCAGAACCAGAGTTCCATATTCTCTTTTATTCTAGTTTCCATGGGAGGGCCCTACTTTGTATGAAGTAAATGTATTCCTGAAGATTTGAACATAATCACATTTAAGCAAGTCATATTTGAAATGTAGTATGATGATGCACTGTGTCCATTTGTTTCTTAACATTTTAAATAATAAAATTGAAAGGTTACTTAAATTAGTTCAGGACTTAGAGTCAAGGAATGCTAATTGCTTTCATGTGAACCCTTCATAAGGTGAGTAACTTCTAATTTTTGAAAAGCTCATTTTTTACTTAGATTTCTTAAAACAGGATGTATATGTATTATACTTCCAGACAACTTATTGACTAATACATACATCACATAATAACTATAAAGTTTATTCTCCTTCATTTTCAGTTTTCTCATCTGTAAAAAAGTATGTCTCAAGATTGTTTAGAGAATTCTATATGCTACAAGGAATTCAGTATCTGGCCTATGGTAGCGGTCTGATAAGTGATAGTTCTTGTTAACAGCAGTCAGTTTGAAATCCAGAAAGCCCTGCCTGAGAGTACAGAGCTCTTGGGTTTCATCTAAATTTTAGCACCTACTCTCTCTGTGACTGCTGTTACTTCATCTCTAAAGTAGAAGTGATTATTTATTTGGCTAAAATTTAAAGCACTGGACCAAAAGGCCTTTGGAGGTTTGTTCTAGGTCTAGAATCTATTTTTAAAAGATTTAATTCAATTGTATAGTTTAATTTAGAAACTGGTAGAAACTAGTTGCTTGGCTAAATCTAGTGTGTGTCTTATAATTGTTTTATATTCTCTTGTTGTTATCCCCACCATTACAGACAAATGGGATGGGCTGATTTCATGCATTCTCATTCACATGCATAACCCCGTTCTGTTTTTTCTCAGTGACATTTTTCCTAAGACCTTCATTCCTTTCAAATTCATCATATTTCTTTCTCTTTCTTACCTTTCTGATATTTTTTTTTCACCAAGAGGACTGACTTAAAAAATGAGTTCAGCACCTCAGCAAATTTCAGAATTGTGATTAAGTCTATGCCCTTTCTCATTTATTAGAAGCTCTTATTTCTCTCTCATCATCCTCTCCCTTCTGATAGATTTGCCCTTCTAATACTCCTTAACCCTTTGGGCTTACCCTATCTCCCTTGGCTTTTTTGCTTTTCTTATCTCTATTCTGTTGGCTTTAACTGATGTAATTTGTTTTCCTTGTTGGTTCCCCCTCCTCTGTAAAGACATGAACACTCACTCTGAATATTTCTCACTTTTTGCATTAGTCTTTGTCAGCTGAATCCCAATCTAACACAGTTTTCATGAAAGCTTATAGCAAGTCCAGGCTTTTCTCATACTTCTAAATTTTCAGTCCTCTTGCAAAGTCATATGATACTTGCCAAATCGATCTCCTGCAAATTAGTTTTAGATACTGTTTCTCATTTTCTGATATGGAATCACTGTGGCATCAGGCTGAGCAGTTGATCTCAGCTTTGAGCAAATATTCTCTCTAGTGGATCGGCTTGTACCCCATTTAGTTTGCTAGACTTGGGGTCTATGGTATGTATAGTTCCTGGTCCACCTTGAAGTCTAATTTGGGGCAGGTCACTATGTCTTATGGCTCTCAGTAAAACATAAAACTAGATATATCATTATTGTCCAGATCCATACACTTAAATTTTCTTGAAAACAATAACGAGGTTCTAAGAGCAATTCTGAATCATCTCATAAGATTGTATCCATAATCTCAAGTTCCCTTGCATTGGGTTAAAAATGATTTCAATTCATTGTGGTGTGGGGACCTTGGATCAGAAGCTCAGACTACATATATTTATTTATATTTATGAACTACATTGGGAAATACAGATTGTTGTATTTAATATATTTAATTCAGCTGAAATTTTTTTCCAAACCCATAGTCCATGGCTGAGATGAGGGGGAGGAGATAAATGGAATCTTGGCTGGAGGAGCATTTGGGAACTGCTGGACTAGATGGTCCCAGAGGTCTCTGCTGGTTCTTTGGTTTCATAAGTACATGGCTCATTTGGGGCAGGCTGGAATTTATCTGCAGCGGAAGCTGTCAGCTCTCACGATCTTGACTCTGTAGTTGACTGGTGGGATGGAAGGCAGGAGGTTTTGCACTAAGAAAGGGTCAATTGTCATCCTTTCCTTTCACAACAGGCTTGACCTCCCGTGGGCTAGTACAATCCTTGGGAATTTATTTAGTACTCTGGAGTTAAATGTGAAGCAAATGTTGCTTTAAGCACATTTTGACCTTGCCTTTTTTTTTTTTTTTTTTCTTTTCAGTTTTCAAGTTACCAGAAAAACAACTCAGGGAGAAAGTTTTCTCTCCATAGGTTCTGTTGATTGGGGTGACAAGAATTTGATAAGTTACAAGGTAACCACAGAGTCTGATGTGAGTTACAAGCCTGGAATTCAGTGTCATGTGGTTTCTCAGGAAATCTCAAAATTGTTGGGGAAAAAATTCTTTGACTCATTTTTGAGAACAAGGTGTCACACGTCTTACAGAATGGCCCATATGAATCTTCTAGTATTGAAGTCAGAAAAGACACAACAAAGATGATCATATTTTCTGTTTTTTAATTGTAAGGAACTGGAATAAGTGATCAGATAACAATGAACTGGGGACCTCTTCATAGCATAGATTTGCAACATAAGGCAATATTATAAAGGATAATTATGTAGTATAAAAGGTCATATAACATGAAGAATGAAGTTCATACAACATGAAATTAATACAATGAAGTTAGCACAGCATGAAGTCATATACCATGAAGTTAATACAACATAAAAATGATAGAATGTTCTATTACATAGTTTCCAAGCATATCCCTGAAAATTAAAAGCATTGTTATAGTAAATAGGAATAAAATTTAAGGGAAGAAGGAAGATATTCATTTAAATAGTTATTGTCATAGCTCAGAGGTTAACAGTAAAGAAGGCCCTGGGGAGAGAGTGCCTGGGTACAACTCTCAGCTTCGTGACTTACTAGTTGTGTGACTTTGGACAAGTTGCCTATCGTCCTGTGCCTGTTTTTCCATATGGCAAAATGGGAAATATTTTAGCAATAATAGCTACTTCATAGAATTGCTCAATTAAATGACAAATACATTTAAAGGACTTATAACAGTACCTGGCACAGTGTAGATGTGAAATATGTGAAATATATATGAAAATATATGAAAAGATGTGACTATGTCCATCTCTGAATAACCAGATAAATTACAAATCTACTCATCTACTGATAAAATAAAAGGTTCTTAGGAAATAACTGAAGAACAATGACCTGTGCTTCTGTGAACAATGCTAGCCTCCCTTACGCAATCATAGAGTTATTAAAAAGGTCGAACAGCCAATATTTTGTTACTGTGGCCTCTACATTTGACTTAATATATAAATAGCTTTTAATAGTGAACAAAGTTTATTTGGAATCATTCAGTTCTTTCCTGCAACAAATGACACATGGAATACCAACATATGACAGATATATATGAAATACCAATAAAGTAAAACTGAAATCTGACATCACTGGGCCAAAAATAAATAGGTTAAGGAAATATAGAGACATCAATGTTTTCACGTGCAGACACAACTTCCCTGTCATGATTTTGTAGGCTGCAAATACGCTTATTTTAATTAAAGGGATATCTTACATGATTATAATTATCTTACTAGTTATTCATGCAAATAAAGTTATGATCATTATGGTTTGGTGCCTGGAATTGTGATTTGCCTTGCATGTTCCTATTGCTGTTTTGGACCTACAAAAACAGTATGTTTTAAATCATGGTAATCTTCTCCATTTAAGATTTATAGCTAATAAACAGGTAACATTCATTCATTCATTCAGTCAGTCAGTATTTGAGTACCCACTGCATGCCAGGCATATGGGAATATAGTAATATGTCTGTGATTCAGACAGACATAGACATTCCTTGCCCATTTGGATCTTACAGTTAAAGGGGAGGTCAGACTTATCAATATTTTATAAGCAATTGGATAATTGTAATGTAGATATGTGCTCTGATGGAAACGTCCAGGTGTTAAGAGGTTTATACTCACGGAGGTTGGGAAAGTTTTACTTAAGAAGTGACATTCAGTTGAGCCCTGAAGGAGAATGAGGAGTTTGTGGGATGAAGGGCACAGAGCAGGGATGGAGAGGAGGAGAGAAAAGTATTTCAAGATAAAGAACAGCACTGTGAAGGTACTGAAGTGAGAAATTACAACAAGAAGGACATGTGGCTGGCATATGGTGAGTTGTGGAGAGAATGACTCAAGGTGAGGCCTTGAGGACTGTATTAAGAATTTAGATAATTCCTAGAAGCACTGGAAGCTATAATGTGTTTTAATTGGAGTTCCCTAGTGGTTCATAGAAATTGTGTTGGTTGTTGAAGAGATTAGAGACCATGGCAAGATATGAAGTAGGAAGAGAAGTGAAGAGGTTATTTCTACAGACAAAGAACAAGATTCAGAGATTGACTGGATGTGGACAGAGAGGAAAAGGGGGGCTCCGAGGTGGCCTAGTCTTCTTCACAAGAGTCTGTGGGGTGGTGTTATTATTTATTGGAATGGAGAATGTGTTGGAGATGGGGTTTCATCATGTTAGCCAGCATGGTCTCAATATCCTGACCTCTTGATCCACCTGCCTCGGCCTCCCAAAGTACTGGGATTACAGGCGTGAGCCACCGTGCCCAGCCCCTGTTTCTTTTTATAGTAGTTTCATAATTTGGGGTCTTGCATTTAATTCTTTAATCTATTTAGAATTAAATTTTGTATATGATGAGGGAGAAGGGTCTATTTTCATTCTTCTTGGCATGTGCATATCCAATTTTCACAACACCATTTATTGAAGATGCTTTCCTTTCCTCAATTTGTGTTTTTTGGCACCTTTGTCAAAAATCAGTTGGCTGTAGATGTGTGGATTTAGTTCTGGACTCCCTATTCTATTCTATTGGTCTATGTGTCTGTTTTTATCCCAGTACCATACTGCTTTTGTTACTATAAGTTTGTAGTATATTTTGAAGTCAGATAGTTTGATGCATCCAGATTTGTTCTTTTTGCTCAAGATTGCTTTGGTTTTGGGGGGTATTTGTGGTTTCATATGAATTTTAGGGTTGTTTTTTCTATTTCTGTGAAGAATGTTATTGGCATTTTGGTGGGGATTGCATTAAATGTATGATCATGTTAGGTAGTATGGTTATTTTAACAATATTGATTATTTCAATCAATGAGCACAGGATATCTTTTCATTTGTGTCTTCTTCAATTTCTTTTATCAATGTTTTATAGTTTTCAGTGGATAGATCTTTCACCTCCTTGCACAGCAAAGGAAATAATCAATGTAGTGAACAGACAATCTACAGGATGCGAGAAATTATTTGCGAACCATACATCTGACATAGGGTTAATATTCAGAATGTATAAGGAACTCAAACAACTCAATAGCTTTAAAAATCTGATTTTAAAATGGATGATAGACTTGAATAGACATTTCTCAAAAGAGGGCATACAAATGATCAACAGGTTTATAAAACCTGTTCAATGTCACTAATCATCAGGGAAATCAAAATCAAAATCATAATAAGAACCTCATTCCAGTTAGAATGGCTATTATCAAAAAGACAAAAGATAACAAGTGTTGGCAAAGATGTGAAGAAAGGGAAACACTGACTGTTGGTGGGAATGTAAATTAGTCATTATAAAAAACACTATAGAGGTCCTTCAAAGTATTAAAAACAGAACTACTATATAATCCAGCAATCCGACTCCTGGTCATATATACAAAAGAAATGAGATCAGTATTTCAAAGAGATACCTGCACTCAGTGTTTATTGCAGCACGCTTCACAATAGCCAAGATATAGAACCAACCTATGTGTTCATCAAAGGATGAATGGATAAAGAAAATGTGGCATATAAACATAATGGAATACTATTCAGCCATAAAAGAGCATGAAATCCTGTCATTTGCAACAACATGGATGAACATGGAAGACACTAAATGAAATAAGCTAAATATAGAGAGAAGAATGCTGCATGGTCTTACTTATATGTGAACTCTAAAAAAGTTTATCTTAATGGAAGTAGAGAGTAGACATGGACATAAAAATGGCAACAATAGACACTTGGGATCACTAGAGGTGGGAGGGAGGAAGGGGGGTCCGGGGTTGAAAAATTACCTATTGGGTAGTATTCTCAGTACCTGGGTGATAGGATCATTCATACCCCAAACTTCAGCATCATGCAATATGTCCAGATACCAAACTTGCCTATGTACCCCCGAATTAAAAAAAAAAAAGTTGGAAAAAAAAAGAAAAGAAGTGGAGAGTAGAATAGTGATTATCAGAAGCTGGAGAAGGTAGTGATGGGGGAGGGGATGGGGACAGGTCGGTCAACAGGTAATAATTACAGTTAGGATAGAGGAATAAGTTCTGATGTTCTATTGCACAGCAAGATAACCATAGTTAACAAAAACGCATATTTCAAAATAGCTAGAAGAGAGGATTTTGAATGTTTCAACCACAAAAAATAATAAATATTTGAGGTGATGGACCTGCTAATTACTTTGATTTGATGGTTATGCAGTGTACACATATATCAAAACATCACATTGTACCCCATAATATGTATAATTATTATGCGTCAACTAAAAATTAAACTTAAAAAAAGATAAGGACAGCATGCTCCCACTTATTTGTGGAATATAAAATACTTGAACACATAGATAGTGGAATGGCAGTTACCATGAGTTGGGAAAAGGATATGGATGGGGAAGAGGAGATGTTGATGAAAGGGTACAAAATTTCAGTCAGACAGGAAGAGTAAGCTTTAGCGACCTATTGCACCAAATGGCGACTATAATACATAATAATGCTTGTATATTTATTTCAAAATTACTAAAATAGATTTTAAATATTTTCACTGCAAATAATGATGAGTATGTGAGGTGATACATTTGATAAAACTTGATTTAGTATTCCACAATGTAAACATGTATCAAATTATCACATTATACTCCATAAATATGTAATACATACAATTATTTTTGTCAATTAAATAATAAGAATAAAAGGGTCAGGGATTCTCAGTGTTGGCTGCTTGCTGATATCATGCTGAAATGTGGATCTCCTCAATGTTGCCAGATCTCTCAACTATTAAATAGAATCTGTATTTTCGGGTGAATTATCTGATTTTAAAAATTTTGTAACTAAACATTTTTTTAAACCCTCACAGGCCCCCTAGAAAAGTCTACTGCAGTGATTTGACTCACTCTGTTTCCGAATTTTCTTACGGTATTTCATTCATTGTTCTAAATAGGTGACTCAAAAGTGTTTGCTAATTAATGATTCTAGAATCGCCCCACACTCTGCCAGTGTATAACATATTCAGTGCTTGGTCTCTTAAAATGTTTGGGGTTTTGATAACCATGTAAAACAAACCTGCCACATTCCCTCATAATCAGGAACTCGCCTCTGTCGAAAACGCCTTGGTGATGCTAAAACCTAAATGTCCTACGCTCCATTTCTCTTGGGACTATCAAACTGAGTGCAGCCTGACTGCAGCAGCTCCGCCGCACTCAGCTGCAATCTCAGTAATGCTCTTCTCTGCAGGGAGTCACTGCGAGGCCTGGAAGTAAGAGAGAGTTTAACAGCTCCTGGGATGCAGAGCATTGAGGCATTTTCTTCTGAATGTCCATAAAACAAATCGTGTGGGCCTTTTTTCTTCTTTTTCATCATGTTTTCACGTGAAAAAAAAAATGCTATGGCCCAATTCTCCCTTAGGCTGATTTGGAAAAATTGCTCTTCACCCTTCTTCTATCCTTCTCTTCCCCTCGTGTGTTCTTGTTCTGGTTCTCTTCATGTTAGGAAGTGGTGATAAAACTGTGTATCTTACAACCCACCAGCACTTGACTGGCACTCTAGAGGGTCACAGAGTAAATAGGTGTCTGATTAAACGTGTGTCTGAAGACCTTGGCAACCTTTGAAAGCTTGTGTCAGAGGGCTGGGCTTGTGCTTCTAGGGAAGCTTGTTGTAACAGGCGGTGTACTTTCTCCTTTCATCAGCTTCTGTAATAGCTTGATAGCAGTTTTCGAAGTTCATTTAGGGGACGATATGAGTAAAGTTTTGAACAAAATCAAGGCTACTTTTCCTCCCTTTCTGAGTGCGATGTCTTTAGAACTTGCTAATTAGAGATCAGGCAACAAAGAGATGCCTGAGTCATTGTCTCCAAAGATAGTAAAACTAGACTCTGAAGAAAAATATGTTTTTGGAAATGCTGACAACTTAGTCACTCTTGTAAAATACAATTGACATAAGCACTTTTCCTTTTGGCCTCTCCTGAAACAACAGTTAAATACATGAGTCAAGCCAAAGACTCATTTTCCCGTTTGTTGGGCATGATGGGGTAATTGCCCAGACTCTCATTAAACGGTTCCCATTTTGGTGCTGATTCCAAAGGTCTCAAGGTGGATCCAGAAGTCCTTTGGACAAGCAAAATTTTGCCAGCAGTGATGATTTATTTTTAGAAAGAGAAGCAATGAGTTTCCTTCTGAACAGAAAATGCAGCATGAAATCAAAAGACCTGGGTTGGAAATCTGGCTCTGCTCTTTATTACAATAGCTGTGTGCCTTTGGGCGCTTGAACCTTTACGAGTCTATTTTCTTAATAATATAATTAGGATAATAATTCCTAACTGACAGGGTTGTTGTGAGAATTAAATGAGATAATTGAGAAAGTGCCTAGGGCTTGGGAAAAAGCAGATGCTCAATAAATGCACATTTATTCATTCATTCTTTCATTAATATGCCAAACAAACAATATTTCTCCACAAAAATTGGCACTATTTGATCTTAATGAGTAACATAAATTTAAAAAAGGACAAAGTTGATTATTTATAGTATTTTAATTCCTTTGTGTTTTATTAGATTTTCCTTTAGTATTTTAAGAGATGTCCTTCCTTTAGGACTCATTAAGGGTTGTCTTCCCTTAATGCCTCATATTGCTGCCTACCATTTGCTCTAGGTTATTTTGTTTATTAACCTTAAAACTACCTATAAATATTACATTCATTTTTATATTCTTTGTAGATAGAGTCTCTTGAAGGATATATGTTTATTTTAAGGGAAGTCATTGAGTCAGTATGCCTTTTGGAAGGTTGTCCCACTCTTCCAATCCAACCTATCTTAGGAATAAGTTGCACCATCAGTCATGAACCTGGCCATACTCACAGAGGTTGGTGTATTCTCTTTGAAAGATTTTCGGGAATGCTGGTGCCACACTTTTCTTCAAGGGTAGATTCCAATATTTCATCTTCCTGGCAGGCAAATGTTTCTTTTGTAGTTTAGATGGTTGTCCTAAGTCTATCTAGGTTGCTGAGTGTTCAATTTAACCCCATTAGTGGTTTTGATCACATTTAGTTGAAGTTTAGATAGGATTCTTAGACTCACCTTTCTACTAATACTTTCTGTCTCAGTCTAATTATTTGCTACTTTATGTTTTGTGCTCTGATGAATTCAAAGTCACCCATTTGTGCCCTTGTTTTCTTTTCACATCCTATGCCCTCATGAAGTGAAGCCATAGAATAGTGTGTCCTTTACTACGATCTCAGTTGGTCACAGTACAGGGAATACTTTACTGCTTCTTGTCATCACTCTTCAGTAGCCATTTTGCTGGTGTTGAGCTCGGAAATCAGATTTCAAGGTGACAATGTTGTATAGGACTGTGAGCTTTAGAGTTGTTTGTAGAGTTTAGTGGATTTTTAAATTTTATTGTGTTTTTTAGTCTTCAAAAATCTCCTCTATATCAACATCTTTTACTTTAGTTTTGTTATTTTTTATAGTTCTTGGAGCCATTAACCCACAGGATCCCCCTTCTATGTAACCATTTGGCTATGAAAAAAAATCTGAATAATGAATGCAGAACAGGGACTATTTTTAAATTTAGGAATTTTTTTCAAAAGTAAGGGAAAAGAAGAAATACTGGTTTTGCCTTTATTTCATGATATATCTCCATTCAGGGATTCTTTGATATATGGACATGTTAAGGTCATGTCACATGAGTCAAAACACTATTTATGATGAAAGAAAAGGAAGAGCTGGACTACAAATTTTCACCTCTGTCCTTCCACTCCTCCAGCAAAATCCATCTTGATTTCTGCATTGCTCAGATAAATTTTTTTTCCTTTATCTTTACTTTCAGAACACGGAAAAATTAATATGGTTTTTAAAAAACCACTGTGCTACCAGAAATAATCTAACCTTTTGGTAACCACAGAAGTACATGAGTATTTATTGACAGCAAATTATATACAAGGTATTATACTATGGAGGGTACAGAGATGATGAGATCATCTCTTTAAGCAGTTATGGTCTTTTTGGGGAGATGGCAAATGCAATATGTAAAACTCTCCTCCAAGGTGGTGGGTAACACATGCCATTTGAAATATATGTAGGTTTCTAGGTGAGGGGGGAAATTGTTTCTGGCTGAAGAGGTTATTATAGACTTTTAGAAGGAAAGAGATCTGAGAATGCATAAGAGCTTGGTAGGCAGAGATAACTAATAGCCCAGGCAAAAACCAGAATTTTCTGCATAGAAATGAATGACTGAATGAATAACAAAATGAGTAATTTTTTTATATTAAGATTAATTTTATGTAAGTTCTAGGGGAGAATTTAATGTTCCTACTATAATTTAAATTTTAAAATTTCAATGGAATCTATGGCAACCATGATGAAAAGAGTGCATACTACAAAAGGCACAAATAGAAACAAATGTAACATGATCGAATCCAGATGATCAAGTCAAGGCTCAACTGCTTGTGGTCTTTGGATAAGAAGAGAGTTTCAAAATGAATGCAAAAAACAAAAATTTCTGAAATTTAGCCAAGTCTCCCTGAAAATGCTTGCTATCTCTAGGTTGTTGTGGGGTTGAAGGAATATTTGATTCTGGACATTTTATCACAAAATAATTTAGCTCATATTCATGACCCATACTGGTTAAAAGTTCATGAACCCTGAGGAAGATATATCTGGTGAGAGAAGATCTGTGTCATTCCTGACAATTTTCTTTTGCAATGAGAATGCTCCTCTTCCAAGGTTGTTGAACACTAATACCACAGGAACAATACTGCTGCCCTATGCACAAAGATCAATTGTCATTGCAAGGGGTATGTTCCATTAGGATTATCACTGCCATTTATTGGAGGCTGCTCGTGTGCCAGGCACTGTGCTGAGCAGACACATTACATGAACAATCATATTTGCTCTTTGTAGTGATGCTATGAACCTACTTCCGTTCCCATTTTACAAATTAAGAAACGAAGAATGAGAAAGATTAGGGCACCTTCCCAGAGTCTTGACAGATTTAAACTTAGATTTAAATGCATAAAGCCTGCATTCTTTTCATTTGGGATTGTGAGTTCTAAATAGTATATTATTTGAGATGGTTATTCACACTTGATCATGGGAAGTCTTAACTGCTAAGCAAACAAACATGTACAAAGCACAACAACTTAATTTTCCTGATTTTTTTTTCCTGAAATTCTTTCATCAAGGAATCTCTTTTTTTGAGTAAGGTATAGAAAGGTATTGACTCTATTAACAAAAACACACTTGAGAAATGCTGTCATAAGGCAAGACCTGAAATAATGGATTAGGTGAGGAACTAGTGTACCTTCTCTGCTGGTATTTGAGGAATACCAGGAGAAAACATCCACATCTACCCTAAGAGCTTTGCCAAGTTCTTCAGGAAGTTTATCAGGTAAGCTAGGTTTTTATGTACAGATATCTTAATTTAAGGAAGGTTATTTTCTAATCTCTTTCTATTAACTGTGGAAGAATTCTAAAATGGAGAAGAAAGTGGAAGAAGAGGAAGAGGAGAAGAATAAATGAAATAATATTTGTAGCATTTTTTGACTAATTTTTAAATTCTTTGGTTTTATAAGTAAATATTTCCCTTTCAATTCTTTCTCCTCTTGTGATGTCTCAGTCATTAAGAAGGAAATTTGAAATAAAATATTAACTTTCCCCTGACATTTCTCAACATAATTCTTATCTCCAGAAGCGTGAAGCACAGTATCTTACTTACATAATCATCAGTTATCTCATAAACTATTAAGTGATCTGGGAAAAATTTATTAAATTTAAGCATTAGATATTAAATGTAATTCATCAGACTCATGAATCTTAGTTCCTGGCTCAATACATTGACAATAGTATATAGGAGACAAAGACAATGCTGAATTCCAGGGCTTTTATTTGATATTAAGACTTATAGTATCTATAATTACAGTTTTTCTCTTTTTTTCTCTTCAGAATATGGATAGCCATCTATAGCTGTTGATATAAATGCTTGTCTTTCCTTCCATTTTAAAGTCTTTGTGCCATGAATGTAGGCAAATATCATTTCTAAAGTATTGGGTTTAGATGTGACACATTTGGGGGTAAAAGTAAACACTGCATGTGCCACTCTCTACTTCTCAAGAAGACAGCCTTAAGTGTGGAAGAGGAACTGATTCCCAGCAAATACCCTGGATTTGTTTTAGCATTTGACTTTGCCATTATGGAAGTCACCCTTCCACATGAAGGCATTGGTAAGATGGCACTCAACTACTTCCCATTTCAACAAAAGTATCACCTCTTCTAAGTCTATTAAAAGAGCACTTGAACATCCAAAAGTTGATGGCATTCCATTTTAAATACATTTTTCTTAAAAATTAAGAATTCAGAGTGACAAGGTATGCTTTCATATCAATAATAAATTGTTTCACACTTACATATATGCTTAACAGTTATCTTAACTCTTTGGCCAAGACCAGGGAACTGTGGGTCATGAGCAAAGTGTGTGTTGGGTGAGCAAACTAAAACCACCAGAAGTATTTCCATGGACTTGAAAACATTTTTGAGGGAACCTTCAGAAATACACCTCATTTAAACCAGATCTTTTTGATTTTCAGTTTCCTTTTTTCCAAGTCATGGGATAAATTCTTTGATGGAACATACCAGGTTTGCACAGGCTAATGAAAAAGCCACATACACTTAACAAAACTTTGAGGCAAAACTCCTGGTCATGTTGTTCAAAGAAGACAAGAGCCTTGCAGTTAAGTTCGTGAATGTAGATTAGGGTCTGGTTTCCTTTACTTGATGGCTGCTAGAGGAAGATCGATTTCTAGCCTTGCCTAGTAAAAATATCAGTTTATAATGAAAACATAACCCTTTGATGTATTTCTTTGTAGGATTTGCTTTCAGAAACTTTTGGTGCTTTGCTCTATCTTCTTCTATTAGTGCTTTTATCTAACCCCAAAAAGTCACCCACCAAAGCAGATGCTCCGAAGTCCCACTAGATTCCCATCAGTCCAGTAGAGAGGGCTGACATGACATATTAGTCTTAAATCTAAAACATATGCTTGGAAAATGCCTAGTTTCCTGGCAATAATTAAGAATGCTACTTGGCAGATTGGCAGCCACATAAAACAATCATTAGTAAGCCTTATATTTATTATGTTCCCATTTTATGTAAATGAGACCTACATTACAAATATGGGTAGGAAACTAGACCAAAAATGATGCACAGGTAGAATCAATTATGATGAAGATGAAAAGAACGTGGATAGTTTTTTTAAATTCATTTTTTCTTATCCCAAAAGATCTCATCCTCCCACCAAAAAGAGCTACATCAAAACATTTTAAAATTTCTTTTGATTAACTTTTCAAATCGTCGTGAATAAAACTTTCGTATAAGTCCTCATTTGGCAGTATGGCTCACTGAAGAGTTCTGGTTTACAATTAATTAAGATAAGATCCTGTAGTAACAGGAGACTTTTCCTTTATAAATGTTACTGTTTCAAAAAAAATCCAGATACTTAAGTATCCACTTCAAATATTTTGTGCACATATTATATATGTATATACACACATATATATTATATATATGTACAAACACACACATTTAGGAATGATATGCACTAAGATTATGAAAGTATAGCTACATTCCTTTTCTATTTTATTTTATTTTATTTTATTTTATTTTATTTTATTTTTTTGAGGCAGAGTTTCGCTCTTGTCGCCCAGGCTGTAGTGCAGTGGCGCTATCTTGGCTCACTGCAACCTCTGCCTCCAGGATTCAAGCAAATCTCCTGCCTCAGCCTCCCATGTATCTGGGATTACAGGTGCCCGGCACCACACCCAGCTAATCTTTTGCATTTTTAGTAGAGACAGGGTTTTGCCACCTTGGGCAGGCTGGTCTCGAACTCCTGACCTCAAGTAAGCCACCCGCCTCAGCCTCCCAAAGTACTCTGATTACAGCCATAAGCCACCGTGCCCGGCCGACATTTCGTATTAAAATACTGATATAATTATGAACTAAATGGAAAATACCCACTGCACCAAGTCTTTTATGTGTAATTCTATCTCTTTCCTTGGGACCCCCTTGAACCTCCCTATAGTACAGCAACTAAATGGTTAAGAGCCTGGGATCCTTCTCCATTGTCCTTTCTGTACAGTGGGTGCCTGTGTTGTACTACTTCTTATGTATTTTGAAAATCACTTCTGCACATATGTTTTGGGTGCCTCTACGTGACATGTTTAAGGAAGCCCTATAATCCAAACAGCAATACTTCATAGTGTTGAAGCTACATGGTCAAGAAGGCTATAAAACTAGCCAACCAGCAGCAAGTAGGCAAAAACCAAACCTACATAATTTTGGTTATTAATAAATGTTCTACAAAATGCCTGGATATTTTCCTCCTAAAGAAATAAGGTAAAGGTACTGTAGACTGCATCAAAGAAATTCAGGTAGATTCTACTTCCAAAACTGTTGGAAAAAGTGACTTTTGGCATGAAGTTCATGTAGGACAAAAAATATAGCAGGCACACTTTGCCATGGTGCATCTTCCATCTATAAAAATGAAAAAAAAAGTTTTCATTCTACATTTGCCAAGTTCTATGTGAAATAAACCAGGCCATCTAAGCAATAACATTTACTTTGTTTTCTAGACTGCTGACTCTAGGCAAAAAATTTCTCTTTGTTACAAAGTTCAAATTCCAAATAAAGTCCAGGGATGGGGAATTCAGGAGTCTCCAGAGGAAATGTTTTAAAATTAGAATCATCTTAGAAATATGTCAGACACAAAATATGACAGTAATTGTTTTCTTTTTATCTTTAACTTTTGTGTTTTTATTTTCTGATTTGTCAATATTTTCACTGTAAATTTTAGCATACTTTTTCCAATTTAAGTCATAATTTATACATTATTAAACAGGAATACTAATGATATTCATTCACTCTTTCATTCTGCATATATTTATTGATTCTGCTTTGGAGTTTTACTTGGCTTGTTAAAATAGTCTTCCAACTTTAGAGACAAGTGCATTTAATAAGGAATCAATAATTACATTGAACAACCATATATTATGCCCAGTCTTTTGTCACATAGTAAGTAGTCAGTAATTCAATTGAATTAAGTGGTTTGTCATTTATCAGTGATTTTTTTGTCTAAGCATTATATATATATATAAAAAAATATATATATATATTTATTATACTTTAAGTTCTAGGGTACATGTGCACAATGTGCAGGTTTGTTATATATGTATACATGTGCCATGTTCGTGTGCTGCACCCATTAACTCGTCATTTAACATTAGGTATATCTCCTAAAGCTATCCCTCCACCCTCCCCCTACCCCAAAACAGGCCTAGGTGTGTGGTGTTCCCCTTCCTGTGTCCAAGTGTTCTCTTTGTTCAATTCCCACTTATGAGTGAGAATATGCAGTGTCTGGTATTTTGTCCTTGAGATAGTTTGCTGAGAATGATGGTTTCCAGCTTCATCCATGTTCCTACAAAGGACATGAACTCATCATTTTTTATGACTGCATAATATTCCATGGTGTATATGTGCCACATTTTCTTAATCCAGTCTATCATTGTTGGACATTTGGGTTGGTTCCAAGTCTTTGCTATTGTGAGTAGTGCTGCAATAAACATACATATGCACGTGTCTTTATAGCAGCATGATTAATAATCCTTTGGGTATATACCCAGTAATGGGATGGCTGGGTCTAATGGTATTTCTAGTTCTAGATCCCTGAGGAATCTCCACACTGTCTTCCACGATGGTTGAACTAGTTTACAGTCCCACCAACAGTGTAAAAGTGTTTCCATTTCTCCACATCCTCTCCAGCACCTGTTGTTTCCTGACTTTTTAATGATGGCCATTCTAACTGGTGTGAGATTATATCTCATTGTGGTTTTGATTTGCATTTCTCTGATGGCCAGCGATGATGAGCATTTTTTCATGTGTCTGTTGGCTGCATAAATGTCTTCTTTTGAGAAGTTTCTGTTCATATCCTTTGCCCACTTGTTGGTGGAGTTGTTTGATTTTTTTTTCTTGTAAATTTGTTTAAGTTCTCTGTAGATACTGGATATTAGCCCTTTGTCAGATGAGTAGGTTGCAAAAATTTTCTCCCATTCTGTAGGTTGCCTGTTCACTCTGATGGTAGTTTCTTTTGCTGTGCAGAAGCTCTTTAGTTTAATTAGATCCCATTTGTCAATTTTGGTTTTTGTTGCCATTGCTTTTGGTGTTTTAGACATGAAGTCCTTGCCCATGCCTATGTCCTGAATGGTATTGCCTAGGTTTTCTTCTAGGGTTTTTATGGTTTTAGGTCTAACATTTAAGTCTTTAATCCATCTTGAATTAATTTTTGTATAAGGTGTAAGGAAGGGATCCAGTTTCATCTTTCTACATATGGCTAGCCAGTTTTCCCAGCACCATTTGTTAAATAAGGAATACTTTCCCCATTTCTTGTTTTGTCAGGTTTGTCAAAGATCAGATAGTTGTAGATGTGAGGCATTATTTCTGAGGGCTCTGTTCTGTTCCATTGGTGTATATCTCTGTTTTGGTACCAGTACCATGCTGTTTTGGCTACTGTAGCTTTGTAGTATAGTTTGAAGTCAGGTAGCGTGATGCCTCCAGCTTTGTTCTTTTGGCTTAGGATTGTCTTGGCAATGCGGGCTCTCTTTTGGTTCCATATGAACTTTAAAGTAGTTTTTTCCAATTCTGTGAAGAAGGTCATTGGTAGCTTGATGGGGATGGCATTGAATCTATAAATTACCTTGGGCAGTATGGCCGTTTTCACGATATTGATTCTTCCTGTCTGTGAGCAAGGAATGTTCTTTCATTTGTTTATATCCTCTTTTCTTTCACTGAGCAGTGGTTTGTAGTTCTCCTTGAAGAGGTCCTTCATGTCCTTTGTAAGTTGGATTCCTAGGTATTTTATTCTCTTTGAAGCAATTGTGAATGGGAGTTCACTCATGATTTGGCTCTCTGTTTCTTTTTGGTGTATAAGAATGCGTGTGATTTTGCACATTGATTTTGTATCCTGAGACTTTGTTGAAGTTGCTTATCAGCTTAAGGAGATTTTGGGCTGAGACAGTGGGGTTTTCTAGATATACAATCATGTCATCTGCAAACAGGGACAATTTGACTCCCTCTTTTCCTAATTGAATACCCTTTATGTCCTTCTCCTGCCTGATTGCTCTGGCCAGAACTTCCAGCACTATGTTGAAAAGGAGCGGTGAGAGAGGGCATCCCTGTCTTGTGCCAGTTTTCAAAGGGAATGCTTCCAGTTTTTGCCCATTCAGTATGATATTGGCTGTGGGTTTGTCATAAATAGCTCTTATTATTTTGAGATACGTCCCATCAATACCTAATTTATTGAGAATTTTTAGCATGAAGGGCTGTTGAATTTTGTCAAAGGCCTTTTCTGCATCTATTGAGATAATCATGTGGTTTTTGTCTTTGGTTCTGTTTATATGCTGGATTACATTTATTGATTTGCATATGTTGAACCCGTCTTGTATCCCACAGATGAAGCAGACTTCATCATGGTGGATAAGCTTTTTGATGTGCTGCTGGATTCGGTTTGCCAGTATTTTATTGAGGATTTTTTCATCAATGTTCATCAGGGATATTGGTCTAAAATTCTCTTTTTTGGTTATGTGTCTGCCAGGCTTTGGTATCAGGATGATACTGGCCTCGTAAAATGAGTTAGGGAGGATTCCCTCTTTTTCTATTGATTGGAATAGTTTCAGAAGGAATGGTACCAGTTCCTCCTTGTACCTCTGGTAGAATTCAGCTATGAATCCGTCTGGTCCTGGACTTTTTTTGGTTGGTAAGCTATTAATTATTGCCTCAATTTCAGAGCCTATTATTTGTCTATTAAGAGATTCAAGTTCTTCCTGGTTTAGTCTTGGGAGGGGTGTATGTGTCAAGGAATTTATCATTTATCAGTGATTTTTAAACAGAGTTAATGAGTTCTAATCATGATTTAGAGGCCCTAAAGAATTTTACTGACAATTATAATGAGTAAAGCAAATGATGATAGTGGTATAATTTTGTGGTTAAGCACAGGAGCTCTGAAGGTTAAAAAAAAACAACAATAAGCAAACAAAATTTCCTTAGATTTATGCATGACTGACAGAGTGACTAACTTACTAGCCTATGACCATGTACCAATTATTTTAATGTCTCTATGTCTCAGTTTCCTTAGCTACGAACTGGGGTATAGATAAAATAGAATTATGTATGTGTGTGACATATAAATAAATAAATAACATTATTAGTCGTAATAGTACTAGTAATTATTACTATAAACTATAAAGACAGATCTTCTGAGAGCTATGAAAGCAAATTTTTTATTAGATCAGATGAAAACTTAGTTTAACACCCAGAATATAATCTCAACTCTAGGATATTTTTCACCAATTTGGAAGAACAATTAACTTTGACTCTTTTGTTCTAATGACTTCCTCTTATCACTATCAGTGAGGGAGGGATTCCCACTTTAGAAAAATGAGACTGCCCAAACACAACACTCAACATTGGAGAGATGAGATCAACAGCAGTTTGTTAGTCACATATACTCACCGCCCAGGGGAGGAAGACACCACACTTCCTGCAGAGCCCCGTGGCGGTTGCACTGAGGAACAGGATGAACAGCCAAGGGCTGTTTTGTAGTATCAAGAGGGTGAGAGGCCCTCTGGTTTGTGCAGGAGGATGTGATTGACTTGTTTGAGTAATTCCTTAGACTGGCAAGGAATTGAAACCCACTACTCAGGAATAAGCAGGAACTGTGCCTAGTCCCCTTGATAAGGAGGATTGTTTGGCTAGGAGTCCTCATCTGTGGGAAGAGAGTACAGAGAGGACTTGCAATTAGGCCAGAAAAGTCCTTTCTGATTGCACCAGATGTCAAGGCAGCACATAACATTGGGCTTTAATTTTGGCTCTATTTTACATCACATCTCTTCTCAATATAGTCTTTATTCTAAATAAAGTTTTGTTTTGTTTTGTTTTTTTAAGAAAAACTTAGAGATACTCAGTTAAGTTGACTGAGTGTTGTTGGGTTCAGGAGTTTTGAAGATCTGCTGAGCTTACTCCTCTAGGCATTGCTAAGCCTGACTTATGGGATGGAAGACTTCATCCACAGTTATGTCAACATGCTTTAGAGTGAGATGGCGACTTGGCTGTTGTCTAGATATATTGGGGTGTGGTAAGGTAGCTGGGTCAGAAAACCCAGGTTCACAGATAGGCAAATACTCTGCTTGCACTCTGATTAATTCAGATCACCTATCTTCTGGGTAATTACATGATTACATGATCAATATTTATATCAGGACACAGAGAAGGAAACAATAGACAACAAAACCTACTAGAGAGTGGAGTGTGGGAGGAGGGTGAGGATTGCAGAACTATCTATCGAGTACTATGCTGACTACCTGGGTGACAAAACTATCTGTACATCAAACCCCTACAGCACACAATTTACCCATGTAACAAACCTGAACATATATCCCTTGGACCTATAATGAAGATCGGAAAGAATATATAAATATATAAATATTTATGTATGTATATTCTTATATAGATAGTCTCTATATAGATATCCCTCTATATATTATATATAGTGTAAATATTCTTATATATTATATGTTATGTATATATTATATAATTTCTTTATATATAAAAAAGAATATATAAACTATATATAAATAATATGTATAAATAAAGAATACATATATTTTTCCAATCTTTAAATATTTATATATATATACAATTTTGTGGTTTACAGACTGGCTCTACCTCATTGGCTTCTCAGCCAGCTATTTCTAGATGGCAGAAGAACAAAGAACTAATTGCTTTCTCCATTTTGTTATCTCATGACTTTAAAAATGTGCTTTCCCGTAGGGAATATTCTCTGCTTCAGTGAGTCAAAGGTTGGGTGTCCTCATTATACTGTTATTGAGGGAGACATCCAAAACTAACCATACGTTTCCTAATGACTAGTACGTTGTAGTTGTTTCTTTTATCAAGTATTTCCATTTTTAAAGGATGAAATGTTTTGAATGGCCAAGATATCATTGGGTGTTCATTTTTCTTGTGTAAGTATTGTTTCTCCTGGGTATATAAATATGGTGAGATTTTTAGCTTGTCCCAGAGTTCTTAAAAAACACAGTGTTTACATCTTAAGTATGAACACTAATTCTCCAATCCTCAGAAACTCTCCTTAAAACTTATTTCAAGAGATCGACACAGAACAGCTCAGTGTGCATGTGTGCAGGGGCCATGCATCATAATTTAACAGCCAATGGGTTATATTATTTCTGTTCTTTCTACTGCTCTCAAGATTAGGCTTTGGGAGTTTATATTTTTATTAGTATATCCATAAGAGATTTTGCAGGAGACATGAAGAAAAGAAAAAATTAAAAACCATTCATTTTACTATCTTAGCAACCCTGGTTTACAAAAAATGTAAGAAGAGAAAATTTAAAACAAAAAATGATGGATTATTGTGGAATTACCCTGCATCATAAATATATGATAGAGCTAGCTCTGTGGTACTCTGTCATTTATAAAGTGGCACATGGCAGATAAGAAGGGGTAAGAATGTATATAGTGTTTTATTTTCAGATTGACTTAAGTTAATTGATACTAAAATTAATTAATATTTCACGCTAATATAATCACTATTTAGCACTAAAAATGTGTTGTGCTACATATACAACATTAGTTGTAGACTCTGTAGTTAAATATATATTATTTTACTTCAAAAATTTTGGCGTTATTTGACTAAGTATGCAACCTAATTTCTTTGAATCTCAATTATAATTCAAATGAGGGACTGTAGGATTCTATGAATTAACAAATAACCCAAAATGGCATATTTTAAGAGCTAAAATAATAGGAGCCAAACTAAATATTGTTTTCTAGCTTATAAATGCAGTAGGATTTCAGATAAATATTCAAGAAAGGCCTCAATGAAAAGTAGTAAAACATTCTGGAATTTGAATGCTGTAACTTGATCTTTGTATCAATCACAGAGTAATCAGGGAAACAAAGAATTTTGAGTATTTACAACATAGGGGCTTTAATGTAGAGATTGAATCCATGGGTGATGGGATATCTGAGAAATTTAACAGGTGATGGCAAGGTAATCAAAGTCGGACAATAGCAAGAAGGCATTACCATGTATAGGCCAAAGACATAAAGGAAGGAAGGGCAATTGATGTTGCTCAGGACCAGGGACACCTGGTGAAAGATGGAATCATAACAAAGAACAGGAGCTGGAGTTGATAGCCACTATGGAGTCATCACCAGAGGCACAAAAGGAGAAATAGTCTGGATTCTCCCTTCCTTGGCTTCCAATCTCTGATTCCGCTTCCTGTTGGTCAAACCCCTTTAGAAACCAGCTTATATGGGAGCTAGAAATATGCCCTGAAAGAACTAGCACTCCACTTCCTCTACTCCATCTTCTCTCCCCTTCCAAATCCCACAATACAGGGGAGAGCAGGAGACGAACAAAAAATGAACCTAATGACAAAGGTCTTAGGACTGGAACTAGCACAATTGCTAAATTTTCATTCTCGAAAATCTAGTCTTCTCATCAGCACATAAAATGCCTAATTATGAACTTCTCATCAGAAAATTATATAGCAATATTATGTACTTTTCTCTAGAAATAGCTGGAAAAAATTTTTCAAGCTGTATTGTGTTGAGGAAAATATTGTGAGGTATGTCATATGCTGGGTGCTTGATGCAGGTCTGTGCATTGTAATAGTGTTATATCATCCTAGTAGTTGGGAGAGGAGTGCATTATAATATCCTTTATTAAGTCTATTAAGTCTTTTGCTTTATAAAGCTCAATTATTTTAATACTAAGTATAATAATTTTTTAATTAAACATGCGTCTTGACCATGACCCATTGCCTCTGAAATGCATGAAATTCATTAGTTTATTTCTGTAACACTAACCTCTTCACTTTACAGATATCTGTCTATCTATCTATCTATCTCTATCTAGGTAAAGCTCTCCATCTTTCTATATATTGTAAGACTCATTTATTGAGATTCTTAAAAATTCTTTTTCATTGGGCCTAAAATGCTAAAAGGGATTTATTTAGACCCAGCATGGAGCATTTGATGTCCTTTCACTCAGTTTCTTCTCTTAACTGCAGAATATTATTTCACTGAATCTTTTACTTAATAAGATGTTTCATTATAGTTCTATAAATTAGATTACATCTATAGGTTCCTTTGCTGCACTGCTCTGATTTGTATTTTGTAGTCTGCTTATATCAGAAATGCCACGTTGGGGAGCTTAAGTAGAAAAAGAGCTTGAAAGAAGAAGGCCACCAGTGAAAATGTTGATAAGTTGTGTAATACAATTGAGAAAGAAAGTACAAACTCTGGGCTGGGAGTGAGGAAGCCCACATCAGGTGACACAGTCTGGAAGCTTAAGCAAGTCACATATTTTCTCTTAGTTTCAGTTTCCTCACTTATAAAATAAAAAGAATGGAATATAGAAGACTGAGTTGACATATTTTATCAATGACCTACACATACTGAATAAAATATAACCAAAGACAATCTTATAGAACAAAACTGGAAATACTCAGGAACCAGAACTCAAAGCCTGAGTGATAAGTAGTGCTGAGTCAGTGGTCGCCCATGAGGTTGTATGACTTAGACATAGGGTGCAGGCTGGGGGCAGTTTCTTAAAGCTGTAAAGGAGCGTCATCTATAATGATAGGGCCTCAAAGGATTTCTTCTCTGAAAAACAGGGACTAGAAAAACTCCACTCACTAGATCAGGATCTATAGGAAACTTCTGATCTGCTAGAGCCCTAAGTAGAAATAGTATATACATAAAACATCAGAAACCCAATTGTGACTCTTGAGTATATTCAAGGTTGGTATTCATACTACTCCTGTGATACAGGAAGCCCGTGAAGATGATTTAAATCAGAAACTTGTTTGGAACTAATAACATTCCTAGGGCCCCATGGATGTACCTAGACTGCTACAAATAACAATAAAACTAACAAACAGATGACAATACTCTACCATGAGGGAGAGTCATAAGATGTTACAACCAGAAGAATCATAGCTCCAAAAATGGTAAATAATATAAAAAATACAAAAAGAATTACATAGTGCTGTTTTTACCATATCCCGTAAGTTTTTTATGTTGTATTTTCATTTCCATTTGTCTCAGTATTTAAAAAATTCCTCTTTAAGTTTTGTTTTTTGCCCAATAATTCTTCAAGAATTATTTAGTTTAACTATTTAGTTTCCATGTACTTGTGAATTTTCCCATTTTCTCACTCTTATTCATTACAAGTTTCATTTCATTGTGATCTGAAAATATACTTGAAATTGTTTTTGTCTTAAATTTGTTAAGACTTGTTTGTGGCCTATCATGTGATCAATCGCAGAGAATGTTCTGTGTGCACCTGAGAAGAATGTGTGTTCTGGTGTTAAATGGAATGTTATGTGTATATCTGCAGTTCCATTTGGTTTATATTTGTTTCCAAGGCAGTTGTTTATTAATTTTCTGTCTTAATGTTCTATCCATTATTGAAAGTAGCTTATTGACCAGGCGTGGTGGCTTATGCCTGTAATCCCAGCACTTTGGGAGACTGAGGTGCCTCGATCATTTGAGCTCAGGAGTTTGAGACCAGTCTGAGCAACACTGTGAAACCCTTGGGAGGCTGAGGCAGGCAGATCATGAGGTCAGGAGTTTGAAACCAGCCTGGCCAAGACGGTGAAACCCCATCTCTACTAAAAATACAAAAATTAGCTGGGCTTGGTGGTGGGCGCCTGTAATCTCACTACTCCGGAGGGTGAGGCAGGATAATCGCTTGAAACTGGGAGGCAGAGGTTGCAGTGAGCCGAGATCGCACCACTGCACTCTAGACTGGGTGACGGAGCAAGACTCCATCTAAAAAAAAGCAAAAAACAAAACAAACAAAAAACAAACAAACAAAAAAATCAGCCAGTCATGGAGGCACACAACTGTAATCTCAGCTACTTGAGAGGCTGAAATGGGAAGATCACTTGAGTCTCAGAGGTTGAGGCTGCAGTGAGCCATGTTTACACCACTGCACTCCAGCCTGGGTGACCAAGCAAGATCCTGTTTTTTTTTAAAAAGTGGGGTATTAAAGTCTCCTACTATTTGGTATTACTTTTGTTTTCTCCATTCAGATATGTCAATATTTGTTTTATATATTTAGATGATCTGGGGTTGGATGCATACATATCTTTTTTTTGTTGTTGTTGTTTTTGTTTTTTGAGACGGAGTCTTGCTCTGTGGCCCAGGCTGGAGTGCAGTGGTGTGATCTCGGCTCACTGCAAGCTCCACCTCCCAGGTTCACGCCATTCTCCTGCCTCAGCCTCCCTAGTAGCTGGGACTACAGGTGCCCGCCACCACGCCCAGCTAATTTTTTGTATCTTTAGTAGAGACGGGGTTTCACTGTGTTAGCCAGGATGGACTCGATCTTCTGAGCTCATGATCCGCCCTTCTCGGCTTCCCAAAGTGCTGGGATTACAGGCGTGAGCCACCACGCCCGGCTGGATGCATATATATCTTTACTTGGTAACATCTTCCTGTTGAATCAATACTTTTATCATTATATAATGATCTTCATCCCTAGAGACAGATTAAAGTCTATTTTGTCTAGTATGACTATAGCCACTTTGCTTTCTTTTGGCTACCATTTGTGTCAAATATCTTTTTCCACCCCTTCATTTTCAGTCTATGTGTGTGAAATCTAAAGTGAGACTTGTGGACAGCAAATTGTCAGGCCTAATTTTTAAAAATCCATTCAACCACTCTAAGTCTTTTGCCTAAGGAGTTGAATCGATTTACATTTAAAGAATTATTGAAAGGTGAGGACTTACTACTATCAGTTAAAAATAATTTTCTGTTTTGCTATTATTTTGTTTTCCACTAACTTTCTTGCTGCCTTCGTTTGTTATTTGATAATTTTTTGTAATGATTTTATTTCATTTTTTGCTTTTTATATTTTTAGTATCTATTATAGGCTTTTTCTTTGTCATTTGCATAGGGCTTGCATACAATATCTAGTAGTTATAATCATCTACTTTAAGTTGACAACAACTTGACTTCAATTGCATATAAAGCTATACTTTTAATGCCCCTTCACATGTTGTTTTCTTGTAGTTAGAGTATAATCCATTTTATATTGTGTATTCATTAAGAAATTTTTATAAATATAGTTATTCTTAATGGGTGATGATTCAGTATAATTCAAGTGGAGGAAAAACAATTTCTCCTTCATAATGGACTCAAAGAATGAATGGCTGGGTTTAGCTAAATACGTACCGACATGGGGATTACATATGGAAATAACACTCAAGAGCATCTGCCTAGTTGGGAGCCGGGTTATAAGATCCGGTAGGGGAGAATTTTAAATGACCAGTAGTCTTTGCCTAATTACAGAACCACTCTAGGGTGATGGAGTAGGATGGAGCCATTGTTCACATAATGGCGTGAATTCTCAATTCTCCAGTCAAAAACACTGTCTCAACTCTTTGATTCACTTTGTAGTCTCTATCAGATGCATCTTCCTGAAAACCTTCAAAGTGAATAATTGGTTATTTTATTAATAATATTACCCAAATTGGTAAGGAAGGTGAACATGCAGAAAGATGATTATGAGGTCATGTCTACGAGTTACTAACCTACAAAACAAATAGTCTTTTGAATGCTATGCGGATGGGTTTATAGTCTTGGTAACATCAGATAGGAGAAGTTTTCCCTAAGCTCCAAACTCAAATGTTGGACACGTAGGTCCTAAAGTGTAGTGAATCTGTGAACTATAGCTGTCTAAGTGTAAATAGCTATAACCAGCATTATGTGGAAGTTAAATAAAAAGTTATTTTCAACAAGTGGTTTCAAGACTCTGAAAAACCTCCATTCACCCATCAAACTCTCCCATCACTGGAATATCCGATTGCTGAGATTGTACTATCAAAGATTCATTTTGTGGTTTGAGTTCCTTCACTGCCAAAATGCAAAGAGTCTTCAGGAAGTGAATTCATTAAGCATCATCAGTTATTTAAATCTTAATAGGAATGAGAGTGCAGGACCAGCTCTACACAGGCATACCTTATTTGATTGTGCACTTTATTGTACTTTGCAGATATTGCATTTTTAACAAATTGAAGGTTTGTGGCAACCCTGGGTGGAGCAAGACTATTGGCACAATTTTTCTAACAGCACATGCTTACTCTGTCTCTATGTCACATTTTCGTAATTCTTGCAATATGTCAGACATTATTATTATTATTATATGTGTTATGGTTAACTTTGATCAATGATCTTTGATGTTACTATTGTAGTTGTTTTGGGGTACCACAAAGCACACTCATAAGAAAACAGTGAAATTAATAAATGTTGTGTGTTCTAACTACTCCACTAACTGGCCATTTCCCCATCTCTTGCCCTCTCTTCGTGCCTCTCTATTCCCTGACACACAAGAATATTGAAATTAAGCCAATTAATAATTCTACAATGACCTCTAAAGTTCAAGTGCAAGGAAGAGTTGCATATACTTCCTTGAATCAAAACCTATAAATGGTTAAACTTAAGGAGGGGAGCAAGTCAAAAGCTGAGACAGGCAAAAGCTAACCCTCTTGACCAAACAACCAGGCTATGAATACAAATGAAAAGTTCTTGAAGAAAATTAAAAGTGCTATTCCAGAGAACACATGAATGATAAGAAAGCAAAACAGCCTAATTGCTGATACGGATGAAGTTTTAGCGGTCTTGAGGTAGGAAGCAGGTCTCAACTCTGGAGGTGGGGCTTGGACACTGGACCAAACTGAGGACTAGCTAAAACAGGACAAGGTAGAAGAAGCTTTCCATAAGACACATGCCCCAGTATGCCTTGTCAGTTTACCATTGCTGGGGATACACCTGGAAGTTACCATCACTTTCCATGGCAATAACACAATGACCCAAAAGTCACCACCATTTCTCTAGAAATTTCTGCATAACCTTCCCCTTAATTTGCATATAATTAAAAGTGGGTATAAATATGACTGCAGAACAACCTTTGAGCTTCTACTCTAGGCACACTGCCTATGGGGTAGCCCTTCTCTGCAAGAAGCAGTACCTCTGCTACTGTTGTACACTGCTGCGTCAATAAAAGTTTCTGTCTAACACCACCAGGGCTCACCCTTGCATTCTTTCCTGGGTGAAGCTAAGAACTCTCCCAGGCTAAGTGACAGTTTGGGGCTTACCCGTCCTGCATCAGTATGGATAGAAGATCACACCAGCTACAATACTCTCTTAAGCCAAAGCCTAATGCACAGCAAGACCCTAACTCTTCAATCCTGTGAAGCCTGGGAGAGTTGAAGAAGCTGCAGAAGAAACACTGGACGCTAGCAAAGATTGGTTCATGAGGTTTAAGGAAAGACACCATTCCCCAAATATGAAAGTACAAAGTGAAGCAGCAAGTACTGATGGAGAAGCTGCAGTAATTTATACAGAAGATCTAGCTATGGTAGTTAATGAAGGTGGCTACACTAAACAAGAGATGTTTAATGTAAACAAAACAACATTCTACGGAAGAAGATATCATGTAGGACTTCTATAGCTACCGAGGAGAACCCAGTGCTTGGCCTGAAAGCTTTAACGGACAGGCTGACTTTCTTGTTAGGGGTTAATGCAGCTGGTGACTTTATTTGAAGCCAAAGCTCATTCCATTCCAAAAACCATTCCAAAAATCCTAGGGTCCATAAGAATTATACCAAATCTACTCTGCTGTGCTCTATAAATAGAAAAACAAAGCCTGGATGACAGCACATCAGTTTACAGCATAGTTTAATGAGTATTTTAGGTCCACTTCTGAGTCCTGCTGCTCAGAAAAAAAAAGGTTTCTTTCAAAATGTTACTGCTCATTGACAATGTTCTGGGTCACCCAGTAGCTCTGATGGAGATGTACAAGGAGATTAATGTTGTTTTCATCACTGGTAACACAATGTTCAGACTGCAGCCCATGGATCAAGGAGTAATTTTAATTTCCAAGTCTTATTATTTAAGAAATAATTTTGTAAGTCTGTAGCTCCCATACGTAGTGATTACTGTGATTAATCTGGGCAAAATGCAACAAAAAAATTCTGGAAACAATTCATCATTCTAGATGCTATTAAGAACATCCATGGTTCTTGATAGGAGTTCAAAATATCAACATTAATAGGAGTTTGGAAGAAGTTGATTCCAAACCTCATGGATGACTTTGAAAGTTTCAAGACTTTAGTGGAGAAAGTAACTGCAGATGGAGTGGAAATAGCAAGGGAACTAGCATTAGAAATAGAGCATGAAGATGTAACTGAAATGCTGCAATTTTGTGATAAAATTCAAATGGATGAGGAGTTGTTTATTGATATGGAATCTCCTCTTGGTGAAAATGCTGTGAACATTGTGGAAATGATGACAAAGAATTTAGAATATTGCGTAAGCTTAATTGATAAAGCAGCAGCAGAATTTGAGAGGGTTGCCTCCAATTTTGAAAAGCTTTATTGTAGGTGAAATGCTAACAATATCGTATGCTACAGATAAACCTTTCATGAAAGGAAGCGTCAATCAATGCAGAAAACTTCATTGTTGTCTTATTTTAAGAAATTGCCATAGCCACCCCAACTTTCAGCAACTACCATTGTGATTAGTCAGCAGCAATCAACATTGAGGCAAGATTCTCCATCAGCAAACGACTATGATTCACTGAAGGCTTAGATGATCATTAGTATTTTTTAGCAATAAAGTATTTTTAAATTAAGGTATGTACATTGGTTTTGTTAGACATAATGCTATTGTCCACTTACTAGACTACAGTATGGTGGAAACCTAAGTTTTATATGGATTGAGAAACCAAAAAATTCTTGTGACTTGCTTTATTGTGATACTAACTTTATTGCAGTGATTTGGAACTGAACCTGTGATATCTCTGAGGTGTGGCAATATTATACTTACAGAAATGATCAATTTTAAGGTCTTTAAAACTTACGTATCCTATGTACTCAATAATTTCATTATTTAAAAGAAATCTTGCTGAAAATTCTTTTTAGGGTTTTGTTTTATGTATCGAGAACTCAGATAATATTTACATGTTTTAATCTGGCTTCAATATTCCTTTAGATTATTTGTTAATGAGGCAAATACTGGAAATACTAAAAAAAAAACACATGAATGTGGTTAGTCCTAGAGTTGCACACACACGCAAGATGCATTCCTGTGTTTACAGCAATTAAAGTTCATAGCAATTACTTTTAGTAAAGAAGATTTTTTTTGCCTTTCATTACAAATTTCATTAGGTTGAACAAGTGAAAGTCATAGATAATCTAGCTTTCTTAAATAGTTTAAGATTGAATGCTTAAATTCTGCAAATATAACATATTTGAAAGCAAAAATCATCTTAAAATATATTTACCTGAACTTACTTTAGTATTAAATTTAGCTTTAAATTAAAATTTTAGTTTGATTTAAGAATTATTCCCCATTCAAATTAAAATATGTTATAGGAGATAGAACACCTTAAAACATATAATTGAGTTGAAAACAGAAAAAAATAAAGAAGAAAATTATGTATAATATCCTTACTAAAAAAAAAAATCAGTTAGCATTTTGCAGTACCAGTTTGTGTTCTTCTAGTTTTTTCTCATATGCATATATATAAAAATATAGCTACAATCAAAGAGTAAATTGAAATTTTATATTAATTCTTCACGGAATCTCCTAAGAAGAGCAATTTTTCATGTTTTACTTGGGCTTTGTATCTGTAATTTTAATTAATAACAAAATATTGCCGTGAATTTCTTAAAAATTCCCCTCTGGTTTTAATATATAGTATTTAAATGCCAACTTTCAATTTATAAATGGTGATGTGGTTATGTTCATGAATGTACCTTTTGCACAAATCTATGATCGATTTTTAAGAAATAAAATTGAGTCAGAAAAATGTGAGCATCATTTAAAACTCTTGATACATATTGTCAATTTTCTTTACAAAAGTTGAATTTTACCAACTTAGGCACAGTCATGTTTAAGAATTATCACCATATTAATAATGTTCATTAAGTATAGTTTACTCTTTTTATGATCACCGTGATTATCAGTAATCTCAGGAACAAAGGGTTAAAAGGTCAAGAACCTCTGAAGAAATTCTGGAACTTGATAGAGAAATGTTTTTTCCCATTCCTTCCTTCCTTTTTCCTTCTTTCTTTGTTTTTCCTTTTCTCTGCTTTTCTTTTTTGTGGCAATAAAGGATTGTAATTTCTCTTTTCCTTATTGAGGTGAATGAAATGTGATTAATCTATTAAAGAAATGCCATGCTACCAAATTTGTCAGTCAAAGCTGAAGTCACCTCCATTTAAAAGTCCCCCCTCTAGAAAATCAGTTTTTTTCATTATTGTTGTTATCAATGTGCTTTGAATTGGAGTACCATTAAAAATATAATCTATGTTTACTAAGTGAGTTTACTGGTCTGCAGGCAGTTTTCTGTAAGCATATACCCAGGATTCTGTCTGTTGACCTTAGTTTGCTGATTGAGCCAGATTCTAACTGAATTTCTCAGTATGATACTGTCATTGTGTCATAACAGAGCTACTGCTACTTGCTTGTTGCCTTTAGAAGGGCTAACACATGCCATTAGCAGCTTCTGATCACTAATTGGGACTTTTTCTCCTAATCTTTAGAGTTTATTTCTTCTCCCTTAGGACACTAGATTTCTTTATCTCCACTTTCTGCCCTTTCTTGAAGAAATGCTTGCTTTTCCTTTCCTTTTTTTTTTTTTTTTTAATTAGCAGACAGCTGGCCTCTGCTACTCCTTTCCTGTATTCCAACCCCAGATCCATCATTTACTAATGGCATAACCTATGCAAGGTTAAGTTTTTCATTTAGGTTTCCCAATCTATAAAATAGAAATTATGTTATCTATTACAGAGTTGTTGTGAGTGGAGAAGTTCTGCATCTTATTCTCTAAATTCATGCAAGAATTTAACTCTATTTTCTATAAATCATATTAATTTCTCACTCTAAGCCTCACCGCCTGGCTGGTAGTGAATCTCAACCCAGTTATTATTGGACCCACTCAGGCCAGAATTGCGAAGGCTTCCATATTGTCTGGAAAATGGGGAAGGCAGAATAGACCACTAAAGTCTTCAAGATCTCATGGGTATGTCTGACATCCTCTGTGTACAAGCCAACACTGATGCCTGGAATACAGCAGCCCTCTAGTTTCGTGCCAAGCTTATGATCCAGTAATCTTTGGCAAGCTAGGGACCCAGTACCTGCAGTCATCTTAGACACAACCCAGAGCTATTTCTCCTCCTTGTGGCTTCTGCCCTGGACAAGGTCCCTTTGTGTCCAGAATTGGTGGGTTCTTGGTCTCACTGACTTCAAGAATGAAGCCGCGGACCCTCGCAGTGAGTGTTAAGCTCTTAAGGCAGTGCGTCTGGAGTTTGTTCCTTCTGATGTTCGGATGTGTTCGGAGTTTCTTCTTGCTGGTGGGTTGGTGGTCTCGCTGGCTCAGGAGTGAAGCTGAGGACCTTCGCAGTGAGTGTTACAGCTCTTAAGGCGGCGCATCTGGAGTTGTTCGTTCCTCCCGGTGGGTTCGTGGTCTCCCGGGCTTCAGGAGTGAAGCTGCAGACCTTCGCAGTGAGTGTTACAGCTCAAAAAGGCAGTGTGGACCCAAAGAGTGAGCAGCAGCAAGAGTTATTGCAAACAGCCAAAGAACAAAGCTTTCACAACGTGGAAGGGGACCCGAGCGGGTTGCCACTGCTGGCTCTGCAGCCTGCTTTTATTCTCTTATCTGGCCCCACCCACGTCCTGCTGATTGGTAGAGCCAAGTGGTCTGTTTTGACAGGGCGCTGATCAGTGCGTTTACAATCCCTGAGCTAGACATAAAGGTTCTCCAAGGCCCCACCAGAGTAGCTAGATACAGAGTGTCGATTGGTGCATTCGCAAACCCTGAGCTAGACACAGGGTGCCGATTGGTGTATTTACAATCCCTTAGCTAGACATAAAGGTTCTCCACATCCCCACCAGACTCAGGAGCCCAGCTGGCTTCACCCAGTGGATCCCGCACCGGGGCTGCAGGTGGAGCTGCCTGTCAGTCCCTCGCCATGCGCCCGCACTCCTCAGCCCTTGGGTGGTTGATAGGATTGGGCACCGTGGAGCAGGGGGTGGCGCTCGTCAGGGAGGCTCCGGCTGCACAGGAGCCCACGGAATGGGGGGCAGGCTCAGGCATGGCGGGCTGCAGGTTGGGAGCCCTGCCTGGCAGGAGGGCAACTAAGGCCTGGAGAGAAATTGAGCACAGCAGCTGCTGGCCCAGGTGCTAAGCCCCTCACTGCCCGGGCCAGAGGGGCCGGCTGGCTGCTCCCAGTGCAGGGCCCGCGGAGCCCACGCCCACCCGGAACTTGTGCTGGCCCGCAAACACCCTGCACAGCCCCGGTTCCCGCCCACGCCTCTCCCTCCACACCTCCCCGCAAGCTGAGGGAGCTGGCTCCGGCCTTGGCCAGCCCAGAAAGGGACTCCCACAGTGCAGCGGCGGGCTGAAGGGCTCTTCAAGTGTGGCCAGAGTGGGTGCCAAGGCCGAGGAGGCGCCGAGGGCTGTGAGGGCTGCAGCACACTGTCACCTCTCACCTTGGTCCCCTTGCTTGGGAACCACTGACCCCTCTCTACTGTCTAATCCAGGCAACACATGTGTATGTTTAGAATGTTGAATTCCTATTATGTCTGCAAGAAGATTTTTACTCCTGAATCTTTTTGAAATCATAGCTTAAAGAGTATTTTTAAAAATGGGTTTAGCTTTTTAGAAACAAATCTTGAGTCTTGTTGGCTTTCTTTCCTTACTACTCTTTCCTGAAGAAATGACACACAGAATTTACTAAATTTATGAGTGAGGGCTATAGTTTGGCTGTTTGTTCCCTCCAAACCTCATTTTTTTTTTTTACTTGATCTTTTTTTTAAATTTTATTATTATTAAACTTTAAGTTGTAGGGTACATGTGCACAACATGCAGGTTTGTTACATATGTATACATGTGCCATGTTCGTGTGCTGCACCCATTAACTTGTCATTTAGCATTAGGTATACCTCCTAACGCTATCCCTCCCCCCTGCCCCCACCCCACAACAGTCCCAGTGTGTGATGTTCCCCTTCCTGTGTCCATGTGTTCTCATTGTTCAATTCCCACCTATGAGTGAGAACATGTGGGGTTTGGTTTTTTGTCCTTGCGATAGTTTGCTAAGAATGATGGTTTCCAGCTTCATCCATGTCCCTACAAAGGACATGAACTCATCCTTTTTTATGGCTGCATAGTATTCCATGGTGTATATGTGCCACATTTTCTTAATCCAGTCTATCATTGTTGGACATTTGGGTTGGTTCCAAGTCTTTGCTATTGTGAATAGTGCCACAATAAACATACGTGTGCATGTGTCTTTATAGCAGCATGATTAATAATCCTTTGGGTATATACCCAGTAATGGGATGGCTGGGTCAAGTGGTATTTCTAGTTCTAGATCCTTGAGGAATTGCCACACTGTCTTCCCCAATGGTTGAACTAGTTTACAGTCCCACCAACAGTGTAAAAGTGTTCCTATTTCTCCACATCCTCTCCGGCACCTGTTGTTTCCTGGCTTTTTAATGATTGCCATTCTAACTGATGTGAGATGGTATCTCATTATGGTTTTGATTTGCATTTCTCTGATGGCCAGTGATGATGGGCATTTTTTCATATGTCCGTTGACTGCATAAATGTCTTCTTTTGAGAAGTGTCTGTTCATATCCTTCACCCACTTGTTGATGGGGTTGTTTGTTTTTTTCTTGTAAATTTGTTTGAGTTCATTGTAGACTCTGGATATTAGCCCTTTGTCAGATGAGTAGGTTGCAAAAGTTTTGTCCCATTCTATAGGTTGCCTGTTCACTCTGATGGTGGTTTCCTTTGCTGTGCAGAAGCTCTTTAGTTTAATTAGATCCCATTTGTCAATTTTCGCTTTTGTTGCCATTGCTTTTGGTGTTTTAGACATGAAGTCCTTGCCCATGCCTATGTCCTGCGTGATATTGCCTAGCTTTTCTTCTATGGTTTTTATGGTTTTAGGTCTAACATGTAAGTCTTTAATCCATCTTGAATTAATTTTTGTGTAAGGTGTAAGGAAGGGATCCAGTTTCAGCTTTCTACATATGGCTAGCCAGTTTTCCCAGCACCATTTATTAAATAGGGAATGCTTTCCCCATTGCTTGTTTTTGTCAGGTTTGTCAAGGATCAGATAGTTGTAGATATGCGGCATTATTTCTGAGGGCTCTGTTCTGTTCCATTGGTCTATATCTCTGTTTTGGTACCAGTGCCATGCTGTTTTGGTTACTGTAGCCTTGTAGTATAGTTTGAGGGAAGTTCTGGCCAGGGCAATCAGGCAGGAGAAGGAAATAAAGGGTATTCAATTAGGAAAAGAGGAAGTCAAATTGTCCCTGTTTGCAGATGACATGATTGTATATCTAGAAAACCCCATTGTCTCAGCCCAAAATCTCCTTAAGCTGATAAGCAACTTCAGCAAAGTCTCAGGATTCAAAATCAATGTGCAAAAATCACAAGCATTCTTATACACCAATAACAGACAGAGAGCCAAATCACGAGTGAACTCCCATTCACAGCTGCTTCAAAGAGAATAAAATACCTAGGAATCCAACTTACAAGGGATGTGAAGGACCTCTTCAAGGAGAACTACAAACCACTGCTCAATGAAATAAAAGAGGATACAAACAAATGGAAGAACATTGCATGCTCATAAGTTGGAAGAATCAATATCGTGAAAATGGTCATGCTGCGCAAGGTAATTTATAGATTCAATGCCATCCCCATCAAGCTACCAATGACTTTCTTCACAGAATTGGAAAAAACTACTTTAAAGTTCATATTGGAACCAAAAAAGAGCCCGCATCGCCAAGTCAATCCTAAGCCAAAAGAACAAAGCTGGAGGCAAACCTCATGTTAAAAATTAATTCCCAGCGTGATGATTTTGGAGGAGGGACCTAATAGAGGTGTTTGGGTCACAGGGTTGGATCCCTCATAAATAAATTAATGCCTTCCCTGGGAGATGGAGGGAGTGAGTTCTCACTCTGTTAGTTTCCATGAGAGCTGGTTGTTATAAAGAGCTTGGGACTTCCCCTCTCTCTCTTGCTTCCTCTCTTGCCATTTAACACAGCCTGCTCCCCTTCACCTTCTCTATGAGTGGAAGCATCCTGAGGCTCTTAACAGAGGCCCAATTTTGTACCTTTTCAGATATCATAATTGTGAACCAAATAAACCTTTTTTCTTTATAAATCGCTTGGGTATTCTTTTATAGCAACACAAAGTGGACTAAGACAGTGAGTAAGTAAAAAGACACAGGAAGAAATACAAGGAGAGCACATCCAATTATTAATAATCTCAAAATATTATCTAGCCAAATGGGGATTTAATAAGATTTCTCCTTCTTTCTTTCTCCTCTTTGCATTTTCTATTTTTTGCTTCTTCTGTTGCCTGCTTGTTAGCTAACAAAAAATCTGATAGAAGTGCAAAATGGTCTTTTATCACCCTTGCAAGCCAATCATAATGCTCATTTAATTACAAGCAAATAACTGACTCATCACAGTGTATCCGGACTTTGGCTCTTTCTTTCCTGTCACTTATCAATTACTGAAAATTTAGGATGTCATCAAAATAGGTGTTTGTTCATGTTTTTTTAGAAGCCCCAGGTCCTGGGTATCTAGCCACTGGGAAGTTGAGGTTTTCTGTGTTAAACCGCTACATATTTTCTCAGGATGAATTGACCAAAAGGTTCAGTGTAGTACACACTTTTGCTCTGTGGGCACTTAGGAAATACTTATTAACTAATGGGCTACAATTCCTGGTCTACTGGTGGGAAAATGGGGAGGTAAAATAAATTAGCTAGGCCTCCATGCTTCCTTAGTCACCCAAGGGAAGAGTTATTAGTGGCTACATACAGTGACTAAAAATAGACATCTGGTCAGGAAAATCTGAAGAGAAAGAGACTATCGGGGCTGCTTTTGGTAAACAGTTACACAAGATACTTCACAAGATACATGAAGAGAGTGTTTGAGCTAAGTTTTTTTTTTTTTTGAATTATCAGAAAAAGTCCTTATTAACAACAGAGAGGTCATTGAAATCTAAATCATTAGTTTAAAATGTGATGCCAGAGAACTTGCTCTTTTCTTCCTTAAATGAACAGGAGGCTACCCCATTAGGTAGCCAATCTTATTTTATAGAACTTTAAAGCAATATTCAAGGAACAATGGTCAATGCTTATTTTTTGTTTGTTTGACAATGCTAATAAAGCTATAAAGTAAAAATAAAAATATAGCTAAACATAAGGTTACTTAGATTTCTCTTAGAGCCTAGACTTTTTGTTATTTTAGAATATACATTATAAATACAATATACAAATATGTATTTCTATAGTGTATAGTATAGTGTATTTATACCATAAATATATATATTATATATTTATATATTATATATAAATGTATATAAAATATATATATTATAAATGCACATTAGAAATACACTACAAATGCATGTGTATTTATAGTTTCTGGATAGAAAGTCTTTTCCTAAG